>NC_134484.1:4993050-5157347 GCF_040206685.1 Ascaphus truei
GAGGGGGCTTCGCCAGGCACTCGCAGCAAGCCGACGAAGACCAGGAGGAGGGGGAAGAACTGGACAGGGAGTGGGAGTCAGAGGAGGCCAGAGAGGAGAGGTTCAACTCCCAGCAGAATGTCAAGGTACGAGTCAAACCCGTTTACCACGGCCAATGGCACCAGCCAATGGCACTAGCCCATGGCCAGTTGACAAGCTGCCACCATCCCTTCACCAACCAATGGTAGGAAATCCCCTCCACCCTTCCATTAGCCAAGCTCTTGCAACCCCTTCCGGTCAATGGTAGGAACACCCTCTATCCTTGCAGCAGCCAATAGTAGGAGCGCCCAATGCCGCCATTGTTAGAGGAAAGCTACAGTGCGGAGGAAAGGACGCCGCCGAGATCAGGGCTCGGGAAACGGCAACGACAATCTAAAAATAAGAAACCTGGTGGATTTCCCAATGACCCTTCACCTACGTTCGCGGCTAAAGGCACGAGTTGCCAAACGGCGCCATGACGCACGCTCTGGGTAGAGCGGTTGTTGTTACCCGGCCCTCTCTGCAAGTGGCGAGCAGCACACAGAACCCGTCACCTCTAAGTTACACAAGTCACAGAGCAGCGACCGCAAAGGGCAAGATCATCGCTGCGACCGTGGGATCTGCGACCGTGGGATCTGCGACCGTGGGATCTGCAGCCTTCTCTCCCAATGAATCTCCAAGATTTAACCCATTAAAAAAAAAAAAAAAACTCTCCCCCCACCTTTTTTAATTCCCAATCCCTCCACGTCTGAGCCCGGGGTAACACCCTTGGAGGTGCCAGTAAAGAAAACGAAACGTTGGAACAATGTTTAACTTTGTATTGGCTCTGATCCAAAAGGAAAGCGAAGTGCCCAGGGAGGCGGCCGGGGGGCAGGGCGGAGGAGCCCCGGTTCTGGGTGGCCCGGTTCAGGATGGCCTGTTCTGGGTGGCCCGGTTCTGGGTGGCCCGGTTCTGGGTGGCCCGGTTCAGGATGGCCTGTTCTGGGTGGCCCGGTTCTGGGTGGCCCTCTGTGTTAGACAGGTGCTGTGGATGTTGTTGTGCTGGAGAGATGTTGAAGAACACCATGTCCTGCAGATTCTCCCAAACCCCACGGATATTTCCTCTGTATCGTCACTAGAAGTATTCTCGGGATCCTCCGTATGACTAGTGCTGATAACATGGTGTTGTGCCGCTCGCAGTGCACACAGCACTACACACAGAATTTTGCCGGCATGGAGAGTCTCTACCCCGAAGAGCGTGCACTCTAGTTTTGGGTACCGAGGCCCAGGGAGATATATATAAGTGTCTGTGACCCGAGGTCACACGGAGCCGACACTGGGATTCAGAGCTCCGGTCACTGACCTAGGCCTCCACCCACAGGGGGGTACCTCATGAGTAATGTAGTATTCAGCAGTAGCACTGCATGTACTCACACTGTTACCAGTATATGTTACCCTCGTCAACAGCTGCCCCTAATATGCCACCAACATGATCCGTAGCACAGCGCACGCAGTAACACCGTTGTAGACACACGGTGGCGTTGGCAGGTAGGGTATCACGCTCCCGGTGAGAAGATTTTGGAGGTGTGTTGGAGAGGAGAGCGGTCCAGCTACTGGCGCCCAATTCTCCCAGCCGATCGGAGGTCACCTGTTAATCCCGTCAGGAACCGGTACCGACCTGAAGCCCCCACCGAGCCGCCGGTCTTCTGGGCCCAGCAGTAAACCCTTGCGCTGTCCTCGCAAATATGGATTCTGTTGAACGAATGGCCGCCGCCCCGTCATTTCCTCCGGATGGCGCACGTCATTGGGAAATCCACCAGGCTTCTTCTCTTCCCCGTTGCTGCCGTTTCCCGAGCCCGGATCTCTTCCGCTTCGGGAGCGCGACGGCGTTCTGTCCTCAGCCACTTCCCCTTAACAATGGCGGCCTGTACCGTGGAAGGAGCGACGCGCTATTAAACGCACCCCGTGGAGCAACTATACAAAATGACCCGTGTTAAATTGCCGAGTGCTTTCTCTCTTTGTTGTTAACCGGGACTGCTGCTTGAACCTTTCCATCGCTAAAGGGGGGGACACTTTGCATTGTTCTGCTGCCGGTGGGGTTATGCTCAGGAGCCTTGTATGTTGCTGTATTTTTCCCATGCCCCCTATCCTACCCGCTCTTACCCGCGGGCACTGAGGACGAGTCTTCAAAGGTGGGTCACGGTGTTGGGTATTTTTTTATTTTATTTTGTTTTTTTTTGGCTCTACTAATCCGCATGCCTGTCTCTCCCTCTCTCTCTTTCTCTCCCCCTCTCTCCCCCTCTCCCCCTTCACTTCCGCCTCTCCCCCCCCCCTCTCTCTCTCTGCCGGATTTCACTTCTAACAGGGTGTGTCGTTTGATCAAGTGAATAATCTTCTGATTGAGCCTGCTCGAATAGAGGAGGAAGAGGTGTGTAACCCCGAATCCTGCCTCTCTCTGCTCCCCTTCCCTGCAATCACCGCGGAAAATCAGTCCGACTCCTGCTTGCAAACTCCGCGCTCTCAGCTGGGTGTCTGGTTCTCTTTCCCACGTCTGCCTGTCCTTCCCTCTCGCGCGCTCTCGGCAGGATAGGGAGGGGGTTGTACACCGTGTGCCATGGCCCGGCCATGGTCCTAACCTGACACGCCAGCACAATTCCACCGGGAGAAGAGGAGAGGAGAAATACACATTGATGTAGATTATTTTAAAAAAAAAACATTTTTTTGTTTGTACAGTTGGCTCCATTTTGTAACCTCCTTCCCCAAATACAGGTGTGGCCAACCCCAGGGCCTCCAACTGGTCAGCTTTACTGATCTCCCTGCTTCAGCACAGGTGTCTGTCAGTGACTGAGCCACTGATTGTGCCACCTGTGCTCCCTCATACACACCGTGCCCTGATACACCTACACAGGACCGTTACATCACATGCAGTGCGTGTTCCCTGCCCCATACACACACCGTGCCCTGATACACCTACACAGGACCGTTACATCACATGCAGTGCGTGATCCCTGCCCCATACACACACCGTGCCCTGATACACCTACACAGGACCGTTACATCACATGCAGTGCGTGATCGCTGCCCCTTACACACACCGCCCTGATACACCTACACAGGACCGTTACATCACATGCAGTGCGTGATCCCTGCCCCATACACACACCGCCCTGATACACCTACACAGGACCGTTACATCACATGCAGTGCGTGATCCCTGCCCCATACACACACCGCCCTGATACACCTACACAGGACCGTTACATCACATGCAGTGTGTGATCCCTGCCCCAAACACACCGTGCTCTGATACACCTACACAGGGCCGTTACATCACATGCAGTGCGTGATCCCTGCCCCATACACACCGCCCTGATACACCTACACAGGACCGTTACATCACATGCAGTGCGTGCTCCCTGCCCCATACACACACCGCCCTGATACACCTACACAGGGCCGTTACATCACATGCAGTGCGTGATCCCTGCCCCATACACACACCGCCCTGATACACCTACACAGGACCGTTACATCACATGCAGTGCGTGATCCCTGCCCCATACACACACTGCCCTGATACACCTACACAGGACCGTTACATCACATGCAGTGCGTGATACCTGCCCCATACACACACCGTGCCCTGATACACCTACACAGGACCGTTACATCACATGCAGTGCGTGATACCTGCCCCATACACACACCGTGCCCTGATACACCTACACAGGACCGTTACATCACATGCAGTGTGTGATCCCTGCCCCATACACACACCGCCCTGATACACCTACACAGGGCCGTTACATCACATACAGTGCGTGATACCTGCCCCATACACACACCGCCCTGATACACCTACACAGGACCGTTACATCACATGCAGTGCGTGATCCCTGCCCCATACACACACCGTGCCCTGATACACCTACACAGGACCGTTACATCACATGCAGTGCGTGATCCCTGCCCCATACACACACCGCCCTGATACACCTACACAGGACCGTTACATCACATGCAGTGCGTGATCCCTGCCCCATACACACACCGTGCCCTGATACACCTACACAGGACCGTTACATCACATGCAGTGCGTGATACCTGCCCCATACACACACCGCCCTGATACACCTACACAGGACCGTTACATCACATGCAGTGCGTGATCCCTGCCCCATACACACACCGTGCCCTGATACACCTACACAGGACCGTTACATCACATGCAGTGCGTGATCCCTGCCCCATACACACACAGTGCCCTGATACACCTACACAGGACCGTTACATCACATGCAGTGTGTGATCCCTGCCTCATACACACACCGCCCTGATACACCTACACAGGACCGTTACATCACATGCAGTGCGTGATCCCTGCCCCATACACACACCGTGCCCTGATACACCTACACAGGACCGTTACATCACATGCAGTGCGTGATCCCTGCCCCATACACACACCGCCCTGATACACCTACACAGGACCGTTACATCACATGCAGTGTGTGATCCCTGCCCCATACACACACCGCCCTGATACACCTACACAGGACCGTTACATCACATGCAGTGCGTGATCCCTGCCCCATACACACACCGCCCTGATACACCTACACAGGACCGTTACATCACATGCAGTGCGTGATCCCTGCCCCATACACACACTGCCCTGATACACCTACACAGGGCCGTTACATCACATGCAGTGCGTGATCCCTGCCCCATACACACACCGCCCTGATACACCTACACAGGACCGTTACATCACATGCAGTGCGTGATACCTGCCCCATACACACACCGCCCTGATACACCTACACAGGACCGTTACATCACATGCAGTGCGTGATCCCTGCCCCATACACACACCGCCCTGATACACCTACACAGGACCGTTACATCACATGCAGTGCGTGATCCCTGCCCCATACACACACCGTGCCCTGATACACCTACACAGGACCGTTACATCACATGCAGTGCGTGATACCTGCCCCATACACACACCGCCCTGATACACCTACAAAGGACCGTTACATCACGTGCAGTGTGTGATCCCTGCCCCATACACACACTGCCCTGATACACCTACACAGGACCGTTACATCACATGCAGTGCGTGATCCCTGCCCCATACACACACCGCCCTGATACACCTACACAGGACCGTTACATCACATGCAGTGCGTGTTCCCTGCCCCATACACACATCGTGCCCTGATACACCTACACAGGACCGTTACATCACATGCAGTGCGTGATACCTGCCCCATACACACACCGCCCTGATACACCTACACAGGGCCGTTACATCACATGCAGTGCGTGATACCTGCCCCATACACACACCGCCCTGATACACCTACACAGGACCGTTACATCACATGCAGTGCGTGATCCCTGCCCCATACACACACCGCCCTGATACACCTACACAGGACCGTTACATCACATGCAGTGTGTGATCCCTGCCCCATACACACACTGCCCTGATACACCTACACAGGACCGTTACATCACATGCAGTGTGTGATCCCTGCCCCATACACACCGTGCCCTGATACACCTACACAGGACCGTTACATCACATGCAGTGCGTGATCCCTGCCCCATACACACACCGTGCCCTGATACACCTACACAGGGCCGTTACATCACATGCAGTGCGTGATCCCTGCCCCATACACACACCGCCCTGATACACCTACACAGGACTGTTACATCACATACAGTGTGTGATCCCTGCCCCATACACACACCGCCCTGATACACCTACACAGGACCGTTACATTACATGCAGTGCGTGATCCCTGCCCCATACACACACCGCCCTGATACACCTACACAGGGCCGTTACATCACATGCAGTGCGTGATCCCTGCCCCATACACACCGTGCCCTGATACACCTACACAGGGCCGTTACATCACATGCAGTGTGTGATCCCTGCCCCATACACACACCGCCCTGATACACCTACACAGGGCCGTTACATCACATGCAGTGCGTGATCCCTGCCCCATACACACCGTGCCCTGATACACCTACACAGGACCGTTACATCACATGCAGTGTGTGATCCCTGCCCCATACACACACCGCCCTGATACACCTACACAGGACCGTTACATCACATGCAGTGCGTGATCCCTGCCCCATACACACACCGTGACCTGATACACCTACACAGGACCGTTACATCACATGCAGTGCGTGATACCTGCCCCATACACACACCGCCCTGATACACCTACACAGGACCGTTACATCACATGCAGTGTGTGATCCCTGCCCCATACACACACCGCCCTGATACACCTACACAGGGCCGTTACATCACATGCAGTGCGTGATCCCTGCCCCATACACACCGTGCCCTGATACACCTACACAGGACCGTTACATCACATGCAGTGCGTGATCCCTGCCCCATACACACACCGCCCTGATACACCTACACAGGACCGTTACATCACATGCAGTGCGTGATACCTGCCCCATACACACACCGCCCTGATACACCTACACAGGGCCGTTACATCACATGCAGTGCGTGATCCCTGCCCCATACACACCGCCCTGATACACCTACACAGGACCGTTACATCACATGCAGTGCGTGATCCCTGCCCCATACACACACCGTGCCCTGATACACCTACACAGGACCGTTACATCACATGCAGTGCGTGTTCCCTGCCCCATACACACACCGCCCTGATACACCTACACAGGACCGTTACATCACATGCAGTGTGTGATACCTGCCCCATACACACACCGCCCTGATACACCTACACAGGGCCGTTACATCACATGCAGTGCGTGATACCTGCCCCATACACACCGCCCTGATACACCTACACAGGGCCGTTACATCACATGCAGTGCGTGATCCCTGCCCCATACACACCGCCCTGATACACCTACACAGGACCGTTACATCACATGCAGTGTGTGATCCCTGCCCCATACACACACCGTGCCCTGATACACCTACACAGGACCGTTACATCACATGCAGTGCGTGATCCCTGCCCCATACACACACCGCCCTGATACACCTACACAGGACTGTTACATCACATACAGTGTGTGATCCCTGCCCCATACACACACCGCCCTGATACACCTACACAGGACCGTTACATTACATGCAGTGCGTGATCCCTGCCCCATACACACACCGCCCTGATACACCTACACAGGGCCGTTACATCACATGCAGTGCGTGATCCCTGCCCCATACACATCGTGCCCTGATACACCTACACAGGACCGTTACATCACATGCAGTGCGTGATCCCTGCCCCATACACACACCGCCCTGATACACCTACACAGGACCGTTACATCACATGCAGTGCGTGATCCCTGCCCCATACACACACCGTGCCCTGATACACCTACACAGGACCGTTACATCACATGCAGTGCGTGATCCCTGCCCCATACACACACCGCCCTGATACACCTACACAGGACCGTTACATCACATGCAGTGCGTGATCCCTGCCCCATACACACACCGCCCTGATACACCTACACAGGGCCGTTACATCACATGCAGTGCGTGATCCCTGCCCCATACACACACCGCCCTGATACACCTACACAGGACCGTTACATCACATGCAGTGCGTGATCCCTGCCCCATACACACCGCCCTGATACACCTACACAGGACCGTTACATCACATGCAGTGTGTGATCCCTGCCCCATACACACACCGTGCCCTGATACACCTACACAGGACCGTTACATCACATGCAGTGCGTGATCCCTGCCCCATACACACACCGCCCTGATACACCTACACAGGACTGTTACATCACATACAGTGTGTGATCCCTGCCCCATACACACACCGCCCTGATACACCTACACAGGACCGTTACATTACATGCAGTGCGTGATCCCTGCCCCATACACACACCGCCCTGATACACCTACACAGGGCCGTTACATCACATGCAGTGCGTGATCCCTGCCCCATACACATCGTGCCCTGATACACCTACACAGGACCGTTACATCACATGCAGTGCGTGATCCCTGCCCCATACACACACCGCCCTGATACACCTACACAGGACCGTTACATCACATGCAGTGCGTGATCCCTGCCCCATACACACACCGTGCCCTGATACACCTACACAGGACCGTTACATCACATGCAGTGCGTGATCCCTGCCCCATACACACACCGCCCTGATACACCTACACAGGACCGTTACATCACATGCAGTGCGTGATCCCTGCCCCATACACACACCGCCCTGATACACCTACACAGGGCCGTTACATCACATGCAGTGCGTGATCCCTGCCCCATACACACACCGCCCTGATACACCTACACAGGACCGTTACATCACATGCAGTGCGTGATCCCTGCCCCATACACACCGTGCCCTGATACACCTACACAGGACCGTTACATCACATGCAGTGTGTGATCCCTGCCCCATACACACACCGCCCTGATACACCTACACAGGACCGTTACATCACATGCAGTGCGTGATCCCTGCCCCATACACACACTGCCCTGATACACCTACACAGGACCGTTACATCACATGCAGTGCGTGATACCTGCCCCATACACACCGTGCCCTGATACACCTACACAGGACCGTTACATCACATGCAGTGTGTGATCCCTGCCCCATACACACCGCCCTGATACACCTACACAGGACCGTTACATCACATGCAGTGCGTGATCCCTGCCCCATACACACACCGCCCTGATACACCTACACAGGACCGTTACATCACATGCAGTGCGTGATCCCTGCCCCATACACACACCGCCCTGATACACCTACACAGGGCCGTTACATCACATGCAGTGCGTGATCCCTGCCCCATACACATCGTGCCCTGATACACCTACACAGGACCGTTACATCACATGCAGTGCGTGATCCCTGCCCCATACACACACCGCCCTGATACACCTACACAGGACCGTTACATCACATGCAGTGCGTGATCCCTGCCCCATACACACACCGCCCTGATACACCTACACAGGACCGTTACATCACATACAGTGTGTGATCCCTGCCCCATACACACACCGCCCTGATACACCTACACAGGACCGTTACATCACATGCAGTGCGTGATCCCTGCCCCATACACACACCGCCCTGATACACCTACACAGGACCGTTACATCACATGCAGTGCGTGATACCTGCCCCATACACACACCGCCCTGATACACCTACACAGGGCCGTTACATCACATGCAGTGTGTGATCCCTGCCCCATACACACACCGCCCTGATACACCTACACAGGACCGTTACATCACATGCAGTGCGTGATCCCTGCCCCATACACACACCGCCCTGATACACCTACACAGGACCGTTACATCACATGCAGTGCGTGATACCTGCCCCATACACACTGCCCTGATACACCTACACAGGGCCGTTACATCACATGCAGTGCGTGATCCCTGCCCCATACACACACCGCCCTGATACACCTACACAGGACCGTTACATCACATGCAGTGCGTGATCCCTGCCCCATACACACACCGCCCTGATACACCTACACAGGGCCGTTACATCACATGCAGTGCGTGATCCCTGCCCCATACACACCGTGCCCTGATACACCTACACAGGACCGTTACATCACATGCAGTGCGTGATCCCTGCCCCATACACACACCGCCCTGATACACCTACACAGGACCGTTACATCACATGCAGTGCGTGATCCCTGCCCCATACACACACCGTGCCCTGATACACCTACACAGGACCGTTACATCACATGCAGTGCGTGATCCCTGCCCCATTCACACACCGCCCTGATACACCTACACAGGACCGTTACATCACATGCAGTGCGTGATCCCTGCCCCATACACACACCGCCCTGATACACCTACACAGGGCCGTTACATCACATGCAGTGCGTGATACCTGCCCCATACACACTGCCCTGATACACCTACACAGGACCGTTACATCACATGCAGTGCGTGATCCCTGCCCCATACACACACCGTGACCTGATACACCTACACAGGACCGTTACATCACATGCAGTGCGTGATACCTGCCCCATACACACTGCCCTGATACACCTACACAGGGCCGTTACATCACATGCAGTGCGTGATCCCTGCCCCATACACACACCGCCCTGATACACCTACACAGGACCGTTACATCACATGCAGTGCGTGATCCCTGCCCCATACACACACCGCCCTGATACACCTACACAGGGCCGTTACATCACATGCAGTGCGTGATCCCTGCCCCATACACACCGTGCCCTGATACACTTACACAGGACCGTTACATCACATGCAGTGCGTGATCCCTGCCCCATACACACACCGCCCTGATACACCTACACAGGACCGTTACATCACATGCAGTGCGTGATCCCTGCCCCATACACACACCGTGCCCTGATACACCTACACAGGACCGTTACATCACATGCAGTGCGTGTTCCCTGCCCCATACACACACCGCCCTGATACACCTACACAGGACCGTTACATCACATGCAGTGCGTGTTCCCTGCCCCATACACACACCGCCCTGATACACCTACACAGGACCGTTACATCACATGCAGTGTGTGATACCTGCCCCATACACACACCGCCCTGATACACCTACACAGGGCCGTTACATCACATGCAGTGCGTGATACCTGCCCCATACACACACCGCCCTGATACACCTACACAGGGCCGTTACATCACATGCAGTGCGTGATCCCTGCCCCATACACACCGCCCTGATACACCTACACAGGACCGTTACATCACATGCAGTGTGTGATCCCTGCCCCATACACACACCGCCCTGATACACCTACACAGGGCCGTTACATCACATGCAGTGCGTGATCCCTGCCCCATACACACACCGCCCTGATACACCTACACAGGACCGTTACATCACATGCAGTGCGTGATCCCTGCCCCATACACACACCGCCCTGATACACCTACACAGGACTGTTACATCACATACAGTGTGTGATCCCTGCCCCATACACACACCGCCCTGATACACCTACACAGGACCGTTACATTACATGCAGTGCGTGATCCCTGCCCCATACACACAACGCCCTGATACACCTACACAGGGCCGTTACATCACATGCAGTGCGTGATCCCTGCCCCATACACATCGTGCCCTGATACACCTACACAGGACCGTTACATCACATGCAGTGCGTGATCCCTGCCCCATACACACACCGCCCTGATACACCTACACAGGACCGTTACATCACATGCAGTGCGTGATCCCTGCCCCATACACACACCGTGCCCTGATACACCTACACAGGACCGTTACATCACATGCAGTGCGTGATCCCTGCCCCATTCACACACCGCCCTGATACACCTACACAGGACCGTTACATCACATGCAGTGCGTGATCCCTGCCCCATACACACCGTGCCCTGATACACCTACACAGGACCGTTACATCACATGCAGTGTGTGATCCCTGCCCCATACACACACCGCCCTGATATACCTACACAGGACCGTTACATCACATGCAGTGCGTGATCCCTGCCCCATACACACACTGCCCTGATACACCTACACAGGACCGTTACATCACATGCAGTGCGTGATACCTGCCCCATACACACCGTGCCCTGATACACCTACACAGGACCGTTACATCACATGCAGTGCGTGATCCCTGCCCCATACACACACCGCCCTGATACACCTACACAGGACCGTTACATCACATGCAGTGCGTGATCCCTGCCCCATACACACACCGTGCCCTGATACACCTACACAGGGCCGTTACATCACATGCAGTGCGTGATCCCTGCCCCATACACACACCGCCCTGATACACCTACACAGGGCCGTTACATCACATGCAGTGCGTGATCCCTGCCCCATACACACACCGCCCTGATACACCTACACAGGACCGTTACATCACATGCAGTGCGTGATCCCTGCCCCATACACACACCGCCCTGATACACCTACACAGGACCGTTACATCACATGCAGTGTGTGATCCCTGCCCCATACACACACCGCCCTGATACACCTACACAGGGCCGTTACATCACATGCAGTGCGTGATCCCTGCCCCATACACACCGTGCCCTGATACACCTACACAGGACCGTTACATCACATGCAGTGCGTGATCCCTGCCCCATACACACACCGCCCTGATACACCTACACAGGACCGTTACATCACATGCAGTGCGTGATCCCTGCCCCATACACACCGTGCCCTGATACACCTACACAGGACCGTTACATCACATGCAGTGCGTGATCCCTGCCCCATACACACACCGCCCTGATACACCTACACAGGACCGTTACATCACATGCAGTGTGTGATCCCTGCCCCATACACACACCGCCCTGATACACCTACACAGGGCCGTTACATCACATGCAGTGCGTGATCCCTGCCCCATACACACACCGCCCTGATACACCTACACAGGGCCGTTACATCACATGCAGTGCGTGATCCCTGCCTCATACACACACCGCCCTGATACACCTACACAGGACCGTTACATCACATGCAGTGCGTGATCCCTGCCCCATACACACACCGCCCTGATACACCTACACAGGGCCGTTACATCACATGCAGTGCGTGATCCCTGCCCCATACACACACCGCCCTGATACACCTACACAGGACCGTTACATCACATGCAGTGCGTGATCCCTGCCCCATACACACACCGCCCTGATACACCTACACAGGACCGTTACATCACATGCAGTGCGTGATCCCTGCCTCATACACACACCGTGCCATGATACACCTACACAGGGCCGTTACATCACATGCAGTGCGTGATCCCTGCCCCATACACACACAGTGCCCTGATACACCTACACAGGACCGTTACATCACATGCAGTGCGTGATCCCTGCCCCATACACACACCGCCCTGATACACCTACACAGGACCGTTACATCACATGCAGTGCGTGATCCCTGCCCCATACACACACCGCCCTGATACACCTACACAGGGCCGTTACATCACATGCAGTGCGTGATCCCTGCCCCATACACACACCGCCCTGATACACCTACACAGGGCCGTTACATCACATGCAGTGCGTGATCCCTGCCCCATACACACACTGCCCTGATACACCTACACAGGACCGTTACATCACATGCAGTGTGTGATCCCTGCCCCATACACACCGCCCTGATACACCTACACAGGGCCGTTACATCACATGCAGTGTGTGATCCCTGCCCCATACACACACCGCCCTGATACACCTACACAGGACCGTTACATCACATGCAGTGTGTGATCCCTGCACATACACACACCGCCCTGATACACCTACACAGGACCGTTACATCACATGCAGTGTGTGATCCCTGCCCCATACACACACCGTGCCCTGATACACCTACACAGGGCCGTTACATCACATGCAGTGCGTGATCCCTGCCCCATACACACACTGCCCTGATACACCTACACAGGGCCGTTACATCACATGCATGCGTGATCCCTGCCCCATACACACACTGCCCTGATACACCTACACAGGGCCGTTACATCACATGCAGTGCGTGATCCCTGCCCCATACACACACCGCCCTGATACACCTACACAGGACCGTTACATCACATGCAGTGTGTGATCCCTGCACATACACACACCGCCCTGATACACCTACACAGGACCGTTACATCACATGCAGTGTGTGATCCCTGCCCCATACACACACCGTGCCCTGATACACCTACACAGGGCCGTTACATCACATGCAGTGCGTGATCCCTGCCCCATACACACACCGCCCTGATACACCTACACAGGGCCGTTACATCACATGCAGTGCGTGATCCCTGCCCCATACACACACCGCCCTGATACACCTACACAGGACCGTTACATCACATGCAGTGTGTGATCCCTGCCCCATACACACACCGCCCTGATACACCTACACAGGACCGTTACATCACATGCAGTGTGTGATCCCTGCCCCATACACACACCGTGCCCTGATACACCTACACAGGGCCGTTACATCACATGCAGTGTGTGATCCCTGCCCCATACACACACCGTGCCCTGATACACCTACACAGGACCGTTACATCACATGCAGTGTGTGATCCCTGCCCCATACACACACCGCCCTGATACACCTACACAGGACCGTTACATCACATGCAGTGCGTGATCTCTGCCCCATACACACACCGCCCTGATACACCTACACAGGACCGTTACATCACATGCAGTGTGTGATCCCTGCCCCATACACACCGCCCTGATACACCTACACAGGACCGTTACATCACATGCAGTGCGTGATCCCTGCCCCATACACACCGTGCCCTGATACACCTACACAGGACCGTTACATCACATGCAGTGCGTGATACCTGCCCCATACACACACCGTTCCCTGATACACCTACACAGGACCGTTACATCACATGCAGTGCGTGATCCCTGCCCCATACACACACCGCCCTGATACACCTACACAGGGCCGTTACATCACATGCAGTGCGTGATCCCTGCCTCCTACACACACCGCCCTGATACACCTACACAGGACCGTTACATCACATGCAGTGCGTGATACCTGCCCCATACACACCGTGCCCTGATACACCTACACAGGGCCGTTACATCACATGCAGTGCGTGATCCCTGCCCCATACACACACCGCCCTGATACACCTACACAGGACCGTTACATCACATGCAGTGCGTGATCCCTGCCCCATACACACACCGCCCTGATACACCTACACAGGACCGTTACATCACATGCAGTGCGTGATCCCTGCCCCATACACACACAGTGCCCTGATACACCTACACAGGACCGTTACATCACATGCAGTGCGTGATCCCTGCCCCATACACACCGTGCCCTGATACACCTACACAGGACCGTTACATCACATGCAGTGTGTGATACCTGCCCCATACACACACCGCCCTGATACACCTACACAGGAACGTTACATCACATGCAGTGTGTGATCCCTGCCCCATACACACCGTGCCCTGATACACCTACACAGGACCGTTACATCACATGCAGTGCGTGATCCCTGCCCCATACACACACCGTTCCCTGATACACCTACACAGGACCGTTACATCACATGCAGTGTGTGATCCCTGCCCCATACACACACCGTGCCCTGATACACCTACACAGGACCGTTACATCACATGCAGTGCGTGATCCCTGCCCCATACACACACCGCCCTGATACACCTACACAGGACCGTTACATCACATGCAGTGCGTGATCCCTGCCCCATACACACACCGTGCCCTGATACACCTACACAGGACCGTTACATCACATGCAGTGCGTGATCCCTGCCCCATACACACACCGCCCTGATACACCTACACAGGACCGTTACATCACATGCAGTGCGTGATACCTGCCCCATACACACCGCCCTGATACACCTACACAGGACCGTTACATCACATGCAGTGCGTGATCCCTGCCCCATACACACACAGTGCCCTGATACACCTACACAGGACCGTTACATCACATGCAGTGCGTGATCCCTGCCCCATACACACACAGTGCCCTGATACACCTACACAGGACCGTTACATCACATGCAGTGCGTGATCCCTGCCCCATACACACACTGCCCTGATACACCTACACAGGACCGTTACATCACATGCAGTGTGTGATCCCTGCCCCATACACACACCGTGCCCTGATACACCTACACAGGACCGTTACATCACATGCAGTGCGTGATCCCTGCCCCATACACACACCGTGCCCTGATACACCTACACAGGACCGTTACATCACATGCAGTGCGTGATCCCTGCCCCATACACACACCGTGCCCTGATACACCTACACAGGACCGTTACATCACATGCAGTGCGTGATCCCTGCCCCATACACACCGTGCCCTGATACACCTACACAGGGCCGTTACATCACATGCAGTGCGTGTTCCCTGCCCCATACACACCGTGCCCTGATACACCTACACAGGACCGTTACATCACATGCAGTGCGTGATCCCTGCCCCATACACACACCGCCCTGATACACCTACACAGGACCGTTACATCACATGCAGTGTGTGATCCCTGCCCCATACACACACCGCCCTGATACACCTACACAGGGCCGTTACATCACATGCAGTGTGTGATCCCTGCCCCATACACACACCGCCCTGATACACCTACACAGGGCCGTTACATCACATGCAGTGCGTGATCCCTGCCCCATACACACACCGCCCTGATACACCTACACAGGGCCGTTACATCACATGCAGTGCGTGATCCCTGCCCCATACACACCGTGCCCTGATACACCTACACAGGACCGTTACATCACATGCAGTGCGTGATACCTGCCTCATACACACACCGCCCTGATACACCTACACAGGACCGTTACATCACATGCAGTGCGTGATACCTGCCCCATACACACACCGCCCTGATACACCTACACAGGGCCGTTACATCACATGCAGTGCGTGATCCCTGCCTCATACACATACAGTGCCCTGATACACCTACACAGGACCGTTACATCACATGCAGTGTGTGATCCCTGCCCCATACACACACCGCCCTGATACACCTACACAGGACCGTTACATCACATGCAGTGCGTGATCCCTGCCCCATACACACACCGCCCTGATACACCTACACAGGGCCGTTACATCACATGCAGTGTGTGATCCCTGCCCCATACACACACCGTGCCCTGATACACCTACACAGGACCGTTACATCACATGCAGTGCGTGATACCTGCCCCATACACACCGTGCCCTGATACACCTACACAGGACCGTTACATCACATGCAGTGCGTGATCCCTGCCCCATACACACACCGCCCTGATACACCTACACAGGGCCGTTACATCACATGCAGTGCGTGATCCCTGCCTCATACACATACAGTGCCCTGATACACCTACACAGGACCGTTACATCACATGCAGTGTGTGATCCCTGCCCCATACACACACCGCCCTGATACACCTACACAGGACCGTTACATCACATGCAGTGCGTGATACCTGCCCCATACACACACCGCCCTGATACACCTACACAGGGCCGTTACATCACATGCAGTGCGTGATCCCTGCCTCATACACATACAGTGCCCTGATACACCTACACAGGACCGTTACATCACATGCAGTGTGTGATCCCTGCCCCATACACACACCGCCCTGATACACCTACACAGGACCGTTACATCACATGCAGTGCGTGATCCCTGCCCCATACACACACCGCCCTGATACACCTACACAGGGCCGTTACATCACATGCAGTGTGTGATCCCTGCCCCATACACACACCGTGCCCTGATACACCTACACAGGACCGTTACATCACATGCAGTGCGTGATACCTGCCCCATACACACCGTGCCCTGATACACCTACACAGGACCGTTACATCACATGCAGTGCGTGATCCCTGCCCCATACACACACCGCCCTGATACACCTACACAGGGCCGTTACATCACATGCAGTGCGTGATCCCTGCCTCATACACATACAGTGCCCTGATACACCTACACAGGACCGTTACATCACATGCAGTGTGTGATCCCTGCCCCATACACACACCGCCCTGATACACCTACACAGGACCGTTACATCACATGCAGTGCGTGATCCCTGCCCCATACACACACCGCCCTGATACACCTACACAGGACCGTTACATCACATGCAGTGCGTGATCCCTGCCCCATACACACACCGTGCCCTGATACACCTACACAGGACCGTTACATCACATGCAGTGCGTGATCCCTGCCCCATACACACACCGCCCTGATACACCTACACAGGACCGTTACATCACATGCAGTGTGTGATCCCTGCCCCATACACACACCGCCCTGATACACCTACACAGGGCCGTTACATCACATGCAGTGCGTGATCCCTGCCCCATACACACACCGCCCTGATACACCTACACAGGGCCGTTACATCACATGCAGTGCGTGATCCCTGCCCCATACACACACCGCCCTGATACACCTACACAGGACCGTTACATCACATGCAGTGCGTGATCCCTGCCCCATACACACACCGCCCTGATACACCTACACAGGGCCGTTACATCACATGCAGTGCGTGATCCCTGCCCCATACACACACCGCCCTGATACACCTACACAGGACCGTTACATCACATGCAGTGCGTGATCCCTGCCCCATACACACACCGCCCTGATACACCTACACAGGGCCGTTACATCACATGCAGTGCGTGGTCCCTGCCCCATACACACACCGTGCCCTGATACACCTACACAGGACCGTTACATCACATGCAGTGCGTGATCCCTGCCCCATACACACACCGTGCCCTGATACACCTACACAGGGCCGTTACATCACATGCAGTGCGTGATCCCTGCCCCATACACACACCGTGCCCTGATACACCTACACAGGGCCGTTACATCACATGCAGTGCGTGATCCCTGCCCCATACACACACCGCCCTGATACACCTACACAGGGCCGTTACATCACATGCAGTGCGTGATCCCTGCCCCATACACACACCGTGCCCTGATACACCTACACAGGGCCGTTACATCACATGCAGTGCGTGATCCCTGCCCCATACACACACCGCCCTGATACACCTACACAGGGCCGTTACATCACATGCAGTGCGTGATCCCTGCCCCATACACACACCGCCCTGATACACCTACACAGGACCGTTACATCACATGCAGTGTGTGATCCCTGCCCCATACACACACCGCCCTGATACACCTACACAGGACCGTTACATCACATGCAGTGCGTGATCCCTGCCCCATACACACACCGCCCTGATACACCTACACAGGACCGTTACATCACATGCAGTGCGTGATCCCTGCCCCATACACACACCGCCCTGATACACCTACACAGGACCGTTACATCACATGCAGTGCGTGATCCCTGCCCCATACACACACCGCCCTGATACACCTACACAGGAACGTTACATCACATGCAGTGTGTGATCCCTGCCCCATACACACACCGCCCTGATACACCTACACAGGACCGTTACATCACATGCAGTGCGTGATCCCTGCCCCATACACACACCGCCCTGATACACCTACACAGGACCGTTACATCACATGCAGTGCGTGATCCCTGCCCCATACACACACCGTGCCCTGATACACCTACACAGGGCCGTTACATCACATGCAGTGCGTGATCCCTGCCCCATACACACACTGCCCTGATACACCTACACAGGACTGTTACATCACATGCAGTGCGTGATACCTGCCCCATACACACATCGTGCCCTGATACACCTACACAGGACCGTTACATCACATGCAGTGTGTGATACCTGCCCCATACACACACCGCCCTGATACACCTACACAGGGCCGTTACATCACATGCAGTGCGTGATCCCTGCACCATACACACACCGCCCTGATACACCTACACAGGGCCGTTACATCACATGCAGTGCGTGTTCCCTGCCTCATACACACACCGCCCTGATACACCTACACAGGACCGTTACATCACATGCAGTGCGTGATCCCTGCCCCATACACACACCGCCCTGATACACCTACACAGGACCGTTACATCACATGCAGTGCGTGATCCCTGCCCCATACACACACCGTTCCCTGATACACCTACACAGGACCGTTACATCACATGCAGTGTGTGATCCCTGCCCCATACACACACCGTGCCCTGATACACCTACACAGGGCCGTTACATCACATGCAGTGCGTGATCCCTGCCCCATACACACACCGTGCCCTGATACACCTACACAGGACCGTTACATCACATGCAGTGTGTGATCCCTGCCCCATACACACACTGCCCTGATACACCTACACAGGACCGTTACATCACATGCAGTGCGTGATCCCTGCCCCATACACACACCGCCCTGATACACCTACACAGGACCGTTACATCACATGCAGTGCGTGATCCCTGCCTCATACACACACCGTGCCCTGATACACCTACACAGGACCGTTACATCACATGCAGTGCGTGATCCCTGCCCCATACACACACCGTGCCCTGATACACCTACACAGGACCGTTACATCACATGCAGTGCGTGATCCCTGCCCCATACACACACCGCCCTGATACACCTACACAGGACCTTTACATCACATGCAGTGCGTGATCCCTGCCCCATACACACCGTGCCCTGATACACCTACACAGGACCGTTACATCACATGCAGTGCGTGATCCCTGCCCCATACACACACCGTGCCCTGATACACCTACACAGGACCGTTACATCACATGCAGTGCGTGATACCTGCCCCATACACACACCGCCCTGATACACCTACACAGGACCGTTACATCACATGCAGTGCGTGATACCTGCCCCATACACACCGCCCTGATACACCTACACAGGACCGTTACATCACATGCAGTGCGTGATCCCTGCCCCATACACACCGCCCTGATACACCTACACAGGACCGTTACATCACATGCAGTGCGTGATCCCTGCCCCATACACACACCGTGCCCTGATACACCTACACAGGACCGTTACATCACATGCAGTGCGTGATCCCTGCCTCATACACATACAGTGCCCTGATACACCTACACAGGGCCGTTACATCACATGCAGTGCGTGATACCTGCCCCATACACACACCGCCCTGATACACCTACACAGGACCGTTACATCACATGCAGTGCGTGATCCCTGCCCCATACACACACCGCCCTGATACACCTACACAGGACCGTTACATCACATACAGTGCGTGATCCCTGCCCCATACACACACCGCCCTGATACACCTACACAGGGCCGTTACATCACATGCAGTGCGTGATCCCTGCCCCATACACACACCGCCCTGATACACCTACACAGGGCCGTTACATCACATGCAGTGCGTGTTCCCTGCCCCATACACACCGTGCCCTGATACACCTACACAGGACCGTTACATCACATGCAGTGCGTGTTCCCTGCCCCATACACACACCGCCCTGATACACCTACACAGGGCCGTTACATCACATGCAGTGCGTGTTCCCTGCCCCATACACACACTGCCCTGATACACCTACACAGGACCGTTACATCACATACAGTGCGTGATCCCTGCCCCATACACACCGTGCCCTGATACACCTACACAGGACCGTTACATCACATGCAGTGCGTGATCCCTGCCCCATACACACACCGCCCTGATACACCTACACAGGACCGTTACATCACATGCAGTGTGTGATACCTGCCCCATACACACACCGCCCTGATACACCTACACAGGGCCGTTACATCACATGCAGTGCGTGATCCCTGCCCCATACACACCGTGCCCTGATACACCTACACAGGGCCGTTACATCACATGCAGTGCGTGATCCCTGCCCCATACACACACCGCCCTGATACACCTACACAGGACCGTTACATCACATGCAGTGTGTGATCCCTGCCCCATACACATACCGTGCCCTGATACACCTACACAGGACCGTTACATCACATGCAGTGCGTGATCCCTGCCCCATACACACCGTGCCCTGATACACCTACACAGGGCCGTTACATCACATGCAGTGCGTGATCCCTGCCCCATACACACACCGCCCTGATACACCTACACAGGGCCGTTACATCACATGCAGTGCGTGATCCCTGCCCCATACACACACCGCCCTGATACACCTACACAGGACCGTTACATCACATGCAGTGCGTGATACCTGCCCCATACACACACCGCCCTGATACACCTACACAGGACCGTTACATCACATGCAGTGTGTGATCCCTGCCCCATACACACACCGTGCCCTGATACACCTACACAGGGCCGTTACATCACGTGCAGTGTGTGATCCCTGCCCCATACACACCGTGCCCTGATACACCTACACAGGACCGTTACATCACATGCAGTGTGTGATCCCTGCCCCATACACACACCGTGCCCTGATACACCTACACAGGACCGTTACATCACATGCAGTGCGTGATCCCTGCCCCATACACACACCGTGCCCTGATACACCTACACAGGACCGTTACATCACATGCAGTGCGTGATCCCTGCCCCATACACACACCGTGCCCTGATACACCTACACAGGACCGTTACATCACATGCAGTGCGTGATCCCTGCCCCATACACACCGTGCCCTGATACACCTACACAGGGCCGTTACATCACATGCAGTGCGTGTTCCCTGCCCCATACACACCGTGCCCTGATACACCTACACAGGACCGTTACATCACATGCAGTGCGTGATCCCTGCCCCATACACACACCGCCCTGATACACCTACACAGGACCGTTACATCACATGCAGTGTGTGATCCCTGCCCCATACACACACCGCCCTGATACACCTACACAGGGCCGTTACATCACATGCAGTGTGTGATCCCTGCCCCATACACACACCGCCCTGATACACCTACACAGGGCCGTTACATCACATGCAGTGCGTGATCCCTGCCCCATACACACACCGCCCTGATACACCTACACAGGGCCGTTACATCACATGCAGTGCGTGATCCCTGCCCCATACACACCGTGCCCTGATACACCTACACAGGACCGTTACATCACATGCAGTGCGTGATACCTGCCTCATACACACACCGCCCTGATACACCTACACAGGACCGTTACATCACATGCAGTGCGTGATACCTGCCCCATACACACACCGCCCTGATACACCTACACAGGGCCGTTACATCACATGCAGTGCGTGATCCCTGCCTCATACACATACAGTGCCCTGATACACCTACACAGGACCGTTACATCACATGCAGTGTGTGATCCCTGCCCCATACACACACCGCCCTGATACACCTACACAGGACCGTTACATCACATGCAGTGCGTGATCCCTGCCCCATACACACACCGCCCTGATACACCTACACAGGGCCGTTACATCACATGCAGTGTGTGATCCCTGCCCCATACACACACCGTGCCCTGATACACCTACACAGGACCGTTACATCACATGCAGTGCGTGATACCTGCCCCATACACACCGTGCCCTGATACACCTACACAGGACCGTTACATCACATGCAGTGCGTGATCCCTGCCCCATACACACACCGCCCTGATACACCTACACAGGGCCGTTACATCACATGCAGTGCGTGATCCCTGCCTCATACACATACAGTGCCCTGATACACCTACACAGGACCGTTACATCACATGCAGTGTGTGATCCCTGCCCCATACACACACCGCCCTGATACACCTACACAGGACCGTTACATCACATGCAGTGCGTGATACCTGCCCCATACACACACCGCCCTGATACACCTACACAGGGCCGTTACATCACATGCAGTGCGTGATCCCTGCCTCATACACATACAGTGCCCTGATACACCTACACAGGACCGTTACATCACATGCAGTGTGTGATCCCTGCCCCATACACACACCGCCCTGATACACCTACACAGGACCGTTACATCACATGCAGTGCGTGATCCCTGCCCCATACACACACCGCCCTGATACACCTACACAGGGCCGTTACATCACATGCAGTGTGTGATCCCTGCCCCATACACACACCGTGCCCTGATACACCTACACAGGACCGTTACATCACATGCAGTGCGTGATACCTGCCCCATACACACCGTGCCCTGATACACCTACACAGGACCGTTACATCACATGCAGTGCGTGATCCCTGCCCCATACACACACCGCCCTGATACACCTACACAGGGCCGTTACATCACATGCAGTGCGTGATCCCTGCCTCATACACATACAGTGCCCTGATACACCTACACAGGACCGTTACATCACATGCAGTGTGTGATCCCTGCCCCATACACACACCGCCCTGATACACCTACACAGGACCGTTACATCACATGCAGTGCGTGATCCCTGCCCCATACACACACCGCCCTGATACACCTACACAGGACCGTTACATCACATGCAGTGCGTGATCCCTGCCCCATACACACACCGTGCCCTGATACACCTACACAGGACCGTTACATCACATGCAGTGCGTGATCCCTGCCCCATACACACACCGCCCTGATACACCTACACAGGACCGTTACATCACATGCAGTGTGTGATCCCTGCCCCATACACACACCGCCCTGATACACCTACACAGGGCCGTTACATCACATGCAGTGCGTGATCCCTGCCCCATACACACACCGCCCTGATACACCTACACAGGGCCGTTACATCACATGCAGTGCGTGATCCCTGCCCCATACACACACCGCCCTGATACACCTACACAGGACCGTTACATCACATGCAGTGCGTGATCCCTGCCCCATACACACACCGCCCTGATACACCTACACAGGGCCGTTACATCACATGCAGTGCGTGATCCCTGCCCCATACACACACCGCCCTGATACACCTACACAGGACCGTTACATCACATGCAGTGCGTGATCCCTGCCCCATACACACACCGCCCTGATACACCTACACAGGGCCGTTACATCACATGCAGTGCGTGGTCCCTGCCCCATACACACACCGTGCCCTGATACACCTACACAGGACCGTTACATCACATGCAGTGCGTGATCCCTGCCCCATACACACACCGTGCCCTGATACACCTACACAGGGCCGTTACATCACATGCAGTGCGTGATCCCTGCCCCATACACACACCGTGCCCTGATACACCTACACAGGGCCGTTACATCACATGCAGTGCGTGATCCCTGCCCCATACACACACCGCCCTGATACACCTACACAGGGCCGTTACATCACATGCAGTGCGTGATCCCTGCCCCATACACACACCGTGCCCTGATACACCTACACAGGGCCGTTACATCACATGCAGTGCGTGATCCCTGCCCCATACACACACCGCCCTGATACACCTACACAGGGCCGTTACATCACATGCAGTGCGTGATCCCTGCCCCATACACACACCGCCCTGATACACCTACACAGGACCGTTACATCACATGCAGTGTGTGATCCCTGCCCCATACACACACCGCCCTGATACACCTACACAGGACCGTTACATCACATGCAGTGCGTGATCCCTGCCCCATACACACACCGCCCTGATACACCTACACAGGACCGTTACATCACATGCAGTGCGTGATCCCTGCCCCATACACACACCGCCCTGATACACCTACACAGGACCGTTACATCACATGCAGTGCGTGATCCCTGCCCCATACACACACCGCCCTGATACACCTACACAGGAACGTTACATCACATGCAGTGTGTGATCCCTGCCCCATACACACACCGCCCTGATACACCTACACAGGACCGTTACATCACATGCAGTGCGTGATCCCTGCCCCATACACACACCGCCCTGATACACCTACACAGGACCGTTACATCACATGCAGTGCGTGATCCCTGCCCCATACACACACCGTGCCCTGATACACCTACACAGGGCCGTTACATCACATGCAGTGCGTGATCCCTGCCCCATACACACACTGCCCTGATACACCTACACAGGACTGTTACATCACATGCAGTGCGTGATACCTGCCCCATACACACATCGTGCCCTGATACACCTACACAGGACCGTTACATCACATGCAGTGTGTGATACCTGCCCCATACACACACCGCCCTGATACACCTACACAGGGCCGTTACATCACATGCAGTGCGTGATCCCTGCACCATACACACACCGCCCTGATACACCTACACAGGGCCGTTACATCACATGCAGTGCGTGTTCCCTGCCTCATACACACACCGCCCTGATACACCTACACAGGACCGTTACATCACATGCAGTGCGTGATCCCTGCCCCATACACACACCGCCCTGATACACCTACACAGGACCGTTACATCACATGCAGTGCGTGATCCCTGCCCCATACACACACCGTTCCCTGATACACCTACACAGGACCGTTACATCACATGCAGTGTGTGATCCCTGCCCCATACACACACCGTGCCCTGATACACCTACACAGGGCCGTTACATCACATGCAGTGCGTGATCCCTGCCCCATACACACACCGTGCCCTGATACACCTACACAGGACCGTTACATCACATGCAGTGTGTGATCCCTGCCCCATACACACACTGCCCTGATACACCTACACAGGACCGTTACATCACATGCAGTGCGTGATCCCTGCCCCATACACACACCGCCCTGATACACCTACACAGGACCGTTACATCACATGCAGTGCGTGATCCCTGCCTCATACACACACCGTGCCCTGATACACCTACACAGGACCGTTACATCACATGCAGTGCGTGATCCCTGCCCCATACACACACCGTGCCCTGATACACCTACACAGGACCGTTACATCACATGCAGTGCGTGATCCCTGCCCCATACACACACCGCCCTGATACACCTACACAGGACCTTTACATCACATGCAGTGCGTGATCCCTGCCCCATACACACCGTGCCCTGATACACCTACACAGGACCGTTACATCACATGCAGTGCGTGATCCCTGCCCCATACACACACCGTGCCCTGATACACCTACACAGGACCGTTACATCACATGCAGTGCGTGATACCTGCCCCATACACACACCGCCCTGATACACCTACACAGGACCGTTACATCACATGCAGTGCGTGATACCTGCCCCATACACACCGCCCTGATACACCTACACAGGACCGTTACATCACATGCAGTGCGTGATCCCTGCCCCATACACACCGCCCTGATACACCTACACAGGACCGTTACATCACATGCAGTGCGTGATCCCTGCCCCATACACACACCGTGCCCTGATACACCTACACAGGACCGTTACATCACATGCAGTGCGTGATCCCTGCCTCATACACATACAGTGCCCTGATACACCTACACAGGGCCGTTACATCACATGCAGTGCGTGATACCTGCCCCATACACACACCGCCCTGATACACCTACACAGGACCGTTACATCACATGCAGTGCGTGATCCCTGCCCCATACACACACCGCCCTGATACACCTACACAGGACCGTTACATCACATACAGTGCGTGATCCCTGCCCCATACACACACCGCCCTGATACACCTACACAGGGCCGTTACATCACATGCAGTGCGTGATCCCTGCCCCATACACACACCGCCCTGATACACCTACACAGGGCCGTTACATCACATGCAGTGCGTGTTCCCTGCCCCATACACACCGTGCCCTGATACACCTACACAGGACCGTTACATCACATGCAGTGCGTGTTCCCTGCCCCATACACACACCGCCCTGATACACCTACACAGGGCCGTTACATCACATGCAGTGCGTGTTCCCTGCCCCATACACACACTGCCCTGATACACCTACACAGGACCGTTACATCACATACAGTGCGTGATCCCTGCCCCATACACACCGTGCCCTGATACACCTACACAGGACCGTTACATCACATGCAGTGCGTGATCCCTGCCCCATACACACACCGCCCTGATACACCTACACAGGACCGTTACATCACATGCAGTGCGTGATCCCTGCCCCATACACACACCGCCCTGATACACCTACACAGGACCGTTACATCACATGCAGTGTGTGATACCTGCCCCATACACACACCGCCCTGATACACCTACACAGGGCCGTTACATCACATGCAGTGCGTGATCCCTGCCCCATACACACCGTGCCCTGATACACCTACACAGGGCCGTTACATCACATGCAGTGCGTGATCCCTGCCCCATACACACACCGCCCTGATACACCTACACAGGACCGTTACATCACATGCAGTGTGTGATCCCTGCCCCATACACATACCGTGCCCTGATACACCTACACAGGACCGTTACATCACATGCAGTGCGTGATCCCTGCCCCATACACACCGTGCCCTGATACACCTACACAGGGCCGTTACATCACATGCAGTGCGTGATCCCTGCCCCATACACACACCGCCCTGATACACCTACACAGGGCCGTTACATCACATGCAGTGCGTGATCCCTGCCCCATACACACACCGCCCTGATACACCTACACAGGACCGTTACATCACATGCAGTGCGTGATACCTGCCCCATACACACACCGCCCTGATACACCTACACAGGACCGTTACATCACATGCAGTGTGTGATCCCTGCCCCATACACACACCGTGCCCTGATACACCTACACAGGGCCGTTACATCACGTGCAGTGTGTGATCCCTGCCCCATACACACCGTGCCCTGATACACCTACACAGGGCCGTTACATCACATGCAGTGCGTGATCCCTGCCCCATACACACACCGTGCCATGATACACCTACACAGGACCGTTACATCACATGCAGTGCGTGATCCCTGCCCCATACACACCGTGCCCTGATACACCTACACAGGACCGTTACATCACATGCAGTGTGTGATCCCTGCCCCATACACACCGTGCCCTGATACACCTACACAGGACCGTTACATCACATGCAGTGCGTGATCCCTGCCCCATACACACCGTGCCCTGATACACCTACACAGGGCCGTTACATCACATGCAGTGCGTGATACCTGCCCCATACACACACCGCCCTGATACACCTACACAGGACCGTTACATCACATGCAGTGCGTGATCCCTGCCCCATACACACCGTGCCCTGATACACCTACACAGGACCGTTACATCACATGCAGTGCGTGATCCCTGCCTCATACACACACCGCCCTGATACACCTACACAGGACCGTTACATCACATGCAGTGCGTGTTCCCTGCCCCATACACACACCGCCCTGATACACCTACACAGGACCGTTACATCACATGCAGTGCGTGATCCCTGCCCCATACACACCGTGCCCTGATACACCTACACAGGACCGTTACATCACATGCAGTGTGTGATCCCTGCCCCATACACACACCGCCCTGATACACCTACACAGGGCCGTTACATCACATGCAGTGCGTGATCCCTGCCCCATACACACCGTGCCCTGATACACCTACACAGGACCGTTACATCACATGCAGTGCGTGATCCCTGCCCCATACACACACCGCCCTGATACACCTACACAGGACCGTTACATCACATGCAGTGCGTGTTCCCTGCCCCATACACACACCGCCCTGATACACCTACACAGGGCCGTTACATCACATGCAGTGCGTGATCCCTGCCCCATACACACCGTGCCCTGATACACCTACACAGGACCGTTACATCACATGCAGTGCGTGATCCCTGCCCCATACACACCGTGCCCTGATACACCTACACAGGACCGTTACATCACATGCAGTGCGTGTTCCCTGCCCCATACACACACCGCCCTGATACACCTACACAGGACCGTTACATCACATGCAGTGTGTGATCCCTGCCCCATACACACACCGTGCCCTGATACACCTACACAGGACCGTTACATCACATGCAGTGTGTGATCCCTGCCCCATACACACACCGTGCCCTGATACACCTACACAGGACCGTTACATCACATGCAGTGCGTGATCCCTGCCCCATACACACACCGCCCTGATACACCTACACAGGACCGTTACATCACATGCAGTGCGTGATCCCTGCCCCATACACA
This sequence comes from Ascaphus truei, assembly GCF_040206685.1. Taxonomy (NCBI): domain Eukaryota; kingdom Metazoa; phylum Chordata; class Amphibia; order Anura; family Ascaphidae; genus Ascaphus; species Ascaphus truei. The sequence goes on from NC_134484.1 coordinate 5,022,800, forward strand.
CCGTGCCCTGATACACCTACACAGGACCGTTACATCACATGCAGTGCGTGATCCCTGCCCCATACACACACCGCCCTGATACACCTACACAGGACCGTTACATCACATGCAGTGCGTGATCCCTGCCCCATACACACACCGCCCTGATACACCTACACAGGACCGTTACATCACATGCAGTGCGTGATACCTGCCCCATACACACACACCGTGCCCTGATACACCTACACAGGACCGTTACATCACATGCAGTGCGTGATCCCTGCCCCATACACACACAGTGCCCTGATACACCTACACAGGACCGTTACATCACATGCAGTGCGTGATCCCTGCCCCATACACACCGTGCCCTGATACACCTACACAGGACCGTTACATCACATGCAGTGCGTGATCCCTGCCCCATACACACACCGCCCTGATACACCTACACAGGGCCGTTACATCACATGCAGTGTGTGATCCCTGCCCCATACACACACCGCCCTGATACACCTACACAGGACCGTTACATCACATGCAGTGCGTGATCCCTGCCCCATACACACACCGCCCTGATACACCTACACAGGACCGTTACATCACATGCAGTGCGTGATCCCTGCCCCATACACACCGTGCCCTGATACACCTACACAGGACCGTTACATCACATGCAGTGCGTGATCCCTGCCCCATACACACACCGCCCTGATACACCTACACAGGACCGTTACATCACATGCAGTGTGTGATCCCTGCCCCATACACACCGTGCCGTGATACACCTACACAGGACCGTTACATCACATGCAGTGCGTGATCCCTGCCCCATACACACACAGTGCCCTGATACACCTACACAGGACCGTTACATCACATGCAGTGCGTGATCCCTGCCCCATACACACCGCCCTGATACACCTACATAGGACCGTTACATCACATGCAGTGTGTGATCCCTGCCCCATACACACACCGCCCTGATACACCTACACAGGACCGTTACATCACATGCAGTGCGTGATCCCTGCCCCATACACACACAGTGCCCTGATACACCTACACAGGACCGTTACATCACATGCAGTGCGTGATCCCTGCCCCATACACACCGTGCCCTGATACACCTACACAGGGCCGTTACATCACATGCAGTGCGTGATCCCTGCCCCATACACACACCGCCCTGATACACCTACACAGGACCGTTACATCACATGCAGTGCGTGATCCCTGCCCCATACACACACCGCCCTGATACACCTACACAGGACCGTTACATCACATGCAGTGCGTGATCCCTGCCCCATACACACACCGCCCTGATACACCTACACAGGACCGTTACATCACATGCAGTGCGTGATCCCTGCCCCATACACACACCGCCCTGATACACCTACACAGGACCGTTACATCACATGCAGTGCGTGTTCCCTGCCCCATACACACACCGCCCTGATACACCTACACAGGGCCGTTACATCACATGCAGTGCGTGATCCCTGCCCCATACACACACCGCCCTGATACACCTACACAGGGCCGTTACATCACATGCAGTGCGTGATCCCTGCCCCATACACACACCGTGCCCTGATACACCTACACAGGACCGTTACATCACATGCAGTGCGTGATCCCTGCCCCATACACACACCGCCCTGATACACCTACACAGGACCGTTACATCACATGCAGTGTGTGATCCCTGCCCCATACACACACAGTGCCCTGATACACCTACACAGGACCGTTACATCACATGCAGTGCGTGATCCCTGCCCCATACACACCGCCCTGATACACCTACATAGGACCGTTACATCACATGCAGTGCGTGATCCCTGCCCCATACACACACCGCCCTGATACACCTACACAGGACCGTTACATCACATGCAGTGCGTGATCCCTGCCCCATACACACACAGTGCCCTGATACACCTACACAGGACCGTTACATCACATGCAGTGCGTGATCCCTGCCTCATACACACACCGCCCTGATACACCTACACAGGGCCGTTACATCACATGCAGTGTGTGATACCTGCCCCATACACACACCGTGCCCTGATACACCTACAGAGGACCGTTACATCACATGCAGTGCGTGATCCCTGCCCCATACACACACCGCCCTGATACACCTACACAGGACCGTTACATCACATGCAGTGCGTGATCCCTGCCCCATACACACACCGCCCTGATACACCTACACAGGACCGTTACATCACATGCAGTGCGTGATACCTGCCCCATACACACACTGCCCTGATACACCTACACAGGACCGTTACATCACATGCAGTGCGTGATCCCTGCCCCATACACACCGTGCCCTGATACACCTACACAGGACCGTTACATCACATGCAGTGCGTGATCCCTGCCCCATACACACCGTGCCCTGATACACCTACACAGGACCGTTACATCACATGCAGTGCGTGATCCCTGCCCCATACACACACCGCCCTGATACACCTACACAGGGCCGTTACATCACATGCAGTGCGTGATACCTGCCCCATACACACACCGCCCTGATACACCTACACAGGGCCGTTACATCACATGCAGTGCGTGATCCCTGCCCCATACACACACCGCCCTGATACACCTACACAGGACCGTTACATCACATGCAGTGTGTGATCCCTGCCCCATACACACACCGCCCTGATACACCTACACAGGACCGTTACATCACATGCAGTGCGTGATCCCTGCCCCATACACACACAGTGCCCTGATACACCTACACAGGGCCGTTACATCACATGCAGTGCGTGATCCCTGCCCCATACACACACCGTGCCCTGATACACCTACACAGGACCGTTACATCACATGCAGTGTGTGATCCCTGCCCCATACACACACTGCCCTGATACACCTACACAGGACCGTTACATCACATGCAGTGCGTGATCCCTGCCCCATACACACACCGCCCTGATACACCTACACAGGACCGTTACATCACATGCAGTGCGTGATCCCTGCCTCATACACACACCGTGCCCTGATACACCTACACAGGACCGTTACATCACATGCAGTGCGTGATCCCTGCCCCATACACACACCGTGCCCTGATACACCTACACAGGACCGTTACATCACATGCAGTGCGTGATCCCTGCCCCATACACACACCGCCCTGATACACCTACACAGGACCTTTACATCACATGCAGTGCGTGATCCCTGCCCCATACACACCGTGCCCTGATACACCTACACAGGACCGTTACATCACATGCAGTGCGTGATCCCTGCCCCATACACACACCGTGCCCTGATACACCTACACAGGACCGTTACATCACATGCAGTGCGTGATACCTGCCCCATACACACACCGCCCTGATACACCTACACAGGACCGTTACATCACATGCAGTGCGTGATACCTGCCCCATACACACCGCCCTGATACACCTACACAGGACCGTTACATCACATGCAGTGCGTGATCCCTGCCCCATACACACCGCCCTGATACACCTACACAGGACCGTTACATCACATGCAGTGCGTGATCCCTGCCCCATACACACACCGTGCCCTGATACACCTACACAGGACCGTTACATCACATGCAGTGCGTGATCCCTGCCTCATACACATACAGTGCCCTGATACACCTACACAGGGCCGTTACATCACATGCAGTGCGTGATACCTGCCCCATACACACACCGCCCTGATACACCTACACAGGACCGTTACATCACATGCAGTGCGTGATCCCTGCCCCATACACACACCGCCCTGATACACCTACACAGGACCGTTACATCACATACAGTGCGTGATCCCTGCCCCATACACACACCGCCCTGATACACCTACACAGGGCCGTTACATCACATGCAGTGCGTGATCCCTGCCCCATACACACACCGCCCTGATACACCTACACAGGGCCGTTACATCACATGCAGTGCGTGTTCCCTGCCCCATACACACCGTGCCCTGATACACCTACACAGGACCGTTACATCACATGCAGTGCGTGTTCCCTGCCCCATACACACACCGCCCTGATACACCTACACAGGGCCGTTACATCACATGCAGTGCGTGTTCCCTGCCCCATACACACACTGCCCTGATACACCTACACAGGACCGTTACATCACATACAGTGCGTGATCCCTGCCCCATACACACCGTGCCCTGATACACCTACACAGGACCGTTACATCACATGCAGTGCGTGATCCCTGCCCCATACACACACCGCCCTGATACACCTACACAGGACCGTTACATCACATGCAGTGTGTGATACCTGCCCCATACACACACCGCCCTGATACACCTACACAGGGCCGTTACATCACATGCAGTGCGTGATCCCTGCCCCATACACACCGTGCCCTGATACACCTACACAGGGCCGTTACATCACATGCAGTGCGTGATCCCTGCCCCATACACACACCGCCCTGATACACCTACACAGGACCGTTACATCACATGCAGTGTGTGATCCCTGCCCCATACACATACCGTGCCCTGATACACCTACACAGGACCGTTACATCACATGCAGTGCGTGATCCCTGCCCCATACACACCGCCCTGATACACCTACACAGGGCCGTTACATCACATGCAGTGCGTGATCCCTGCCCCATACACACACCGCCCTGATACACCTACACAGGGCCGTTACATCACATGCAGTGCGTGATCCCTGCCCCATACACACACCGCCCTGATACACCTACACAGGACCGTTACATCACATGCAGTGCGTGATACCTGCCCCATACACACACCGCCCTGATACACCTACACAGGACCGTTACATCACATGCAGTGTGTGATCCCTGCCCCATACACACACCGTGCCCTGATACACCTACACAGGGCCGTTACATCACGTGCAGTGTGTGATCCCTGCCCCATACACACCGTGCCCTGATACACCTACACAGGGCCGTTACATCACATGCAGTGCGTGATCCCTGCCCCATACACACACCGTGCCATGATACACCTACACAGGACCGTTACATCACATGCAGTGCGTGATCCCTGCCCCATACACACCGTGCCCTGATACACCTACACAGGACCGTTACATCACATGCAGTGTGTGATCCCTGCCCCATACACACCGTGCCCTGATACACCTACACAGGACCGTTACATCACATGCAGTGCGTGATCCCTGCCCCATACACACCGTGCCCTGATACACCTACACAGGGCCGTTACATCACATGCAGTGCGTGATACCTGCCCCATACACACACCGCCCTGATACACCTACACAGGACCGTTACATCACATGCAGTGCGTGATCCCTGCCCCATACACACCGTGCCCTGATACACCTACACAGGACCGTTACATCACATGCAGTGCGTGATCCCTGCCTCATACACACACCGCCCTGATACACCTACACAGGGCCGTTACATCACATGCAGTGCGTGTTCCCTGCCCCATACACACACCGCCCTGATACACCTACACAGGACCGTTACATCACATGCAGTGCGTGATCCCTGCCCCATACACACCGTGCCCTGATACACCTACACAGGACCGTTACATCACATGCAGTGTGTGATCCCTGCCCCATACACACACCGCCCTGATACACCTACACAGGGCCGTTACATCACATGCAGTGCGTGATCCCTGCCCCATACACACCGTGCCCTGATACACCTACACAGGACCGTTACATCACATGCAGTGCGTGATCCCTGCCCCATACACACACCGCCCTGATACACCTACACAGGACCGTTACATCACATGCAGTGCGTGTTCCCTGCCCCATACACACACCGCCCTGATACACCTACACAGGGCCGTTACATCACATGCAGTGCGTGATCCCTGCCCCATACACACCGTGCCCTGATACACCTACACAGGACCGTTACATCACATGCAGTGCGTGATCCCTGCCCCATACACACCGTGCCCTGATACACCTACACAGGACCGTTACATCACATGCAGTGCGTGTTCCCTGCCCCATACACACACCGCCCTGATACACCTACACAGGACCGTTACATCACATGCAGTGTGTGATCCCTGCCCCATACACACACCGTGCCCTGATACACCTACACAGGACCGTTACATCACATGCAGTGTGTGATCCCTGCCCCATACACACACCGTGCCCTGATACACCTACACAGGACCGTTACATCACATGCAGTGCGTGATCCCTGCCCCATACACACACCGCCCTGATACACCTACACAGGACCGTTACATCACATGCAGTGCGTGATCCCTGCCCCATACACACCGTGCCCTGATACACCTACACAGGACCGTTACATCACATGCAGTGCGTGATCCCTGCCCCATACACACACCGCCCTGATACACCTACACAGGACCGTTACATCACATGCAGTGCGTGATCCCTGCCCCATACACACACCGCCCTGATACACCTACACAGGACCGTTACATCACATGCAGTGCGTGATACCTGCCCCATACACACACCGTGCCCTGATACACCTACACAGGACCGTTACATCACATGCAGTGCGTGATCCCTGCCCCATACACACACAGTGCCCTGATACACCTACACAGGACCGTTACATCACATGCAGTGCGTGATCCCTGCCCCATACACACCGTGCCCTGATACACCTACACAGGACCGTTACATCACATGCAGTGCGTGATCCCTGCCCCATACACACACCGCCCTGATACACCTACACAGGGCCGTTACATCACATGCAGTGTGTGATCCCTGCCCCATACACACACCGCCCTGATACACCTACACAGGACCGTTACATCACATGCAGTGCGTGATCCCTGCCCCATACACACACCGCCCTGATACACCTACACAGGACCGTTACATCACATGCAGTGCGTGATCCCTGCCCCATACACACCGTGCCCTGATACACCTACACAGGACCGTTACATCACATGCAGTGCGTGATCCCTGCCCCATACACACACCGCCCTGATACACCTACACAGGACCGTTACATCACATGCAGTGTGTGATCCCTGCCCCATACACACCGTGCCCTGATACACCTACACAGGACCGTTACATCACATGCAGTGCGTGATCCCTGCCCCATACACACACAGTGCCCTGATACACCTACACAGGACCGTTACATCACATGCAGTGCGTGATCCCTGCCCCATACACACCGCCCTGATACACCTACATAGGACCGTTACATCACATGCAGTGTGTGATCCCTGCCCCATACACACACCGCCCTGATACACCTACACAGGACCGTTACATCACATGCAGTGCGTGATCCCTGCCCCATACACACACAGTGCCCTGATACACCTACACAGGACCGTTACATCACATGCAGTGCGTGATCCCTGCCCCATACACACCGTGCCCTGATACACCTACACAGGGCCGTTACATCACATGCAGTGCGTGATCCCTGCCCCATACACACACCGCCCTGATACACCTACACAGGACCGTTACATCACATGCAGTGCGTGATCCCTGCCCCATACACACACCGCCCTGATACACCTACACAGGACCGTTACATCACATGCAGTGCGTGATCCCTGCCCCATACACACACCGCCCTGATACACCTACACAGGACCGTTACATCACATGCAGTGCGTGATCCCTGCCCCATACACACACCGCCCTGATACACCTACACAGGACCGTTACATCACATGCAGTGCGTGTTCCCTGCCCCATACACACACCGCCCTGATACACCTACACAGGGCCGTTACATCACATGCAGTGCGTGATCCCTGCCCCATACACACACCGCCCTGATACACCTACACAGGGCCGTTACATCACATGCAGTGCGTGATCCCTGCCCCATACACACACCGTGCCCTGATACACCTACACAGGACCGTTACATCACATGCAGTGCGTGATCCCTGCCCCATACACACACCGCCCTGATACACCTACACAGGACCGTTACATCACATGCAGTGTGTGATCCCTGCCCCATACACACACAGTGCCCTGATACACCTACACAGGACCGTTACATCACATGCAGTGCGTGATCCCTGCCCCATACACACCGCCCTGATACACCTACATAGGACCGTTACATCACATGCAGTGCGTGATCCCTGCCCCATACACACACCGCCCTGATACACCTACACAGGACCGTTACATCACATGCAGTGCGTGATCCCTGCCCCATACACACACAGTGCCCTGATACACCTACACAGGACCGTTACATCACATGCAGTGCGTGATCCCTGCCTCATACACACACCGCCCTGATACACCTACACAGGGCCGTTACATCACATGCAGTGTGTGATACCTGCCCCATACACACACCGTGCCCTGATACACCTACAGAGGACCGTTACATCACATGCAGTGCGTGATCCCTGCCCCATACACACACCGCCCTGATACACCTACACAGGACCGTTACATCACATGCAGTGCGTGATCCCTGCCCCATACACACACCGCCCTGATACACCTACACAGGACCGTTACATCACATGCAGTGCGTGATACCTGCCCCATACACACACTGCCCTGATACACCTACACAGGACCGTTACATCACATGCAGTGCGTGTTCCCTGCCCCATACACACCGTGCCCTGATACACCTACACAGGACCGTTACATCACATGCAGTGCGTGATCCCTGCCCCATACACACACCGCCCTGATACACCTACACAGGGCCGTTACATCACATGCAGTGCGTGATACCTGCCCCATACACACACCGCCCTGATACACCTACACAGGGCCGTTACATCACATGCAGTGCGTGATCCCTGCCCCATACACACACCGCCCTGATACACCTACACAGGACCGTTACATCACATGCAGTGTGTGATCCCTGCCCCATACACACACCGCCCTGATACACCTACACAGGGCCGTTACATCACATGCAGTGCGTGATCCCTGCCCCATACACACACAGTGCCCTGATACACCTACACAGGGCCGTTACATCACATGCAGTGCGTGATCCCTGCCCCATACACACACCGCCCTGATACACCTACACAGGACCGTTACATCACATGCAGTGCGTGATCCCTGCCCCATACACACACCGCCCTTATACACCTACACAGGGCCGTTACATCACATGCAGTGCGTGATCCCTGCCCCATACACACACAGTGCCCTGATACACCTACACAGGACCGTTACATCACATGCAGTGTGTGATACCTGCCCCATACACACACCGCCCTGATACACCTACACAGGACCGTTACATCACATGCAGTGCGTGATCCCTGCCCCATACACACACTGCCCTGATACACCTACACAGGGCCGTTACATCACATGCAGTGCGTGTTCCCTGCCTCATACACATACCGCCCTGATACACCTACACAGGGCCGTTACATCACATGCAGTGCGTGATCCCTGCCTCATACACACACCGCCCTGATACACCTACACAGGACCGTTACATCACATGCAGTGCGTGATCCCTTCCCCATACACACACCGCCCTGATACACCTACACAGGACCGTTACATCACATGCAGTGCGTGATCCCTGCCCCATACACACACCGCCCTGATACACCTACACAGGACCGTTACATCACATGCAGTGCGTGATCCCTGCCCCATACACACACTGCCCTGATACACCTACACAGGACCGTTACATCACATGCAGTGCGTGATCCCTGCCCCATACACACACCGCCCTGATACACCTACACAGGGCCGTTACATCACATGCAGTGCGTGATCCCTGCCTCATACACACACCGCCCTGATACACCTACACAGGACCGTTACATCACATGCAGTGCGTGATCCCTGCCCCATACACACACCGCCCTGATACACCTACACAGGACCGTTACATCACATGCAGTGCGTGATCCCTGCCCCATACACACACCGCCCTGATACACCTACACAGGACCGTTACATCACATGCAGTGCGTGATACCTGCCCCATACACACACCGCCCTGATACACCTACACAGGACCGTTACATCACATGCAGTGCGTGATACCTGCCCCATACACACACCGCCCTGATACACCTACACAGGACCGTTACATCACATGCAGTGCGTGATACCTGCCCCATACACACACCGCCCTGATACACCTACACAGGACCGTTACATCACATGCAGTGCGTGATCCCTGCCCCATACACACACCGCCCTGATACACCTACACAGGGCCGTTACATCACATGCAGTGCGTGATCCCTGCCCCATACACACACCGCCCTGATACACCTACACAGGACCGTTACCTCACATGCTGTGCGTGATCCCTGCCCCATACACACACCGCCCTGATACACCTACACAGGACCGTTACATCACATGCAGTGCGTGATCCCTGCCCCATACACACACAGTGCCCTGATACACCTACACAGGACCGTTACATCACATGCAGTGCGTGATACCTGCCCCATACACACACCGCCCTGATACACCTACACAGGACCGTTACATCACATGCAGTGCGTGATACCTGCCCCATACACACACCGCCCTGGTACACCTACACAGGACCGTTACATCACATGCAGTGTGTGATCCCTGCCTCATACACACACCGCCCTGATACACCTACACAGGACCGTTACATCACATGCAGTGCGTGATCCCTGCCCCATACACACACCGCCCTGATACACCTACACAGGACCGTTACATCACATGCAGTGCGTGATCCCTGCCCCATACACACACCGCCCTGATACACCTACACAGGACCGTTACATCACATGCAGTGCGTGATCCCTGCCCCATACACACACCGCCCTGATACACCTACACAGGACCGTTACATCACATGCAGTGCGTGATCCCTGCCCCATACACACACAGTGCCCTGATACACCTACACAGGGCCGTTACATCACATGCAGTGCGTGATCCCTGCCCCATACACACCGTGCCCTGATACACCTACACAGGACCGTTACATCACATGCAGTGCGTGCTCCCTGCCCCATACACACACCGTGCCCTGATACACCTACACAGGGCCGTTACATCACATGCAGTGCGTGATCCCTGCCCCATACACACACAGTGCCCTGATACACCTACACAGGATCGTTACATCACATGCAGTGCGTGATCCCTGCCCCATACACACACCGCCCTGATACACCTACACAGGGCCGTTACATCACATGCAGTGCGTGATCCCTGCCCCATACACACACCGCCCTGATACACCTACACAGGACCGTTACATCACATGCAGTGTGTGATCCCTGCCCCATACACACACCGCCCTGATACACCTACACAGGACCGTTACATCACATGCAGTGCGTGTTCCCTGCCCCATACACACACCGCCCTGATACACCTACACAGGGCCGTTACATCACATGCAGTGCGTGATCCCTGCCCCATACACACACCGCCCTGATACACCTACACAGGACCGTTACATCACATGCAGTGCGTGATCCCTGCCCCATACACACCGTGCCCTGATACACCTACACAGGACCGTTACATCACATGCAGTGCGTGATCCCTGCCCCATACACACACTGCCCTGATACACCTACACAGGACCGTTACATCACATGCAGTGCGTGATACCTGCCCCATACACACACCGCCCTGATACACCTACACAGGACCGTTACATCACATGCAGTGCGTGATCCCTGCCTCATACACATACTGGCCTGATACACCTACACAGGACCGTTACATCACATGCAGTGCGTGATACCTGCCCCATACACACACCGCCCTGATACACCTACACAGGACCGTTACATCACATACAGTGCGTGATCCCTGCCCCATACACACCGTGCCCTGATACACCTACACAGGGCCGTTACATCACATGCAGTGCGTGATCCCTGCCCCATACACACACAGTGCCCTGATACACCTACACAGGATCGTTACATCACATGCAGTGCGTGATCCCTGCCCCATACACACACCGCCCTGATACACCTACACAGGACCGTTACATCACATGCAGTGCGTGATCCCTGCCCCATACACACACCGCCCTGATACACCTACACAGGACCGTTACATCACATGCAGTGCGTGATCCCTGCCCCATACACACACCGTGCCCTTATACACCTACACAGGACCGTTACATCACATGCAGTGCGTGATACCTGCCCCACACACACAGTGCCCTGATACACCTACACAGGACCGTTACATCACATGCAGTGCGTGATCCCTGCCCCATACACACACCGCCCTGATACACCTACACAGGGCCGTTACATCACATGCAGTGTGTGATCCCTGCCCCATACACACACCGCCCTGATACACCTACACAGGACCGTTACATCACATGCAGTGCGTGATCCCTGCCCCATACACACACCGCCCTGATACACCTACACAGGACCGTTACATCACATGCAGTGCGTGATCCCTGCCCCATACACACACCGTGCCCTGATACACCTACACAGGACCGTTACATCACATGCAGTGCGTGATCCCTGCCCCATACACACACTGCCCTGATACACCTACACAGGACCGTTACATCACATGCAGTGCGTGATCCCTGCCCCATACACACACCGCCCTGATACACCTACACAGGACCGTTACATCACATGCAGTGCGTGATACCTGCCCCATACACACACCGCCCTGATACACCTACACAGGACCGTTACATCACATGCAGTGCGTGATACCTGCCCCATACACACACCGCCCTGATACACCTACACAGGACCGTTACATCACATGCAGTGCGTGATCCCTGCCCCATACACACCGTGCCCTGATACACCTACACAGGACCGTTACATCACATGCAGTGCGTGATCCCTGCCCCATACACACACCGCCCTGATACACCTACACAGGACCGTTACATCACATGCAGTGCGTGATCCCTGCCCCATACACACCGTGCCCTGATACACCTACACAGGACCGTTACATCACATGCAGTGTGTGATCCCTGCCCCATACACACCGTGCCCTGATACACCTACACAGGACCGTTACATCACATGCAGTGCGTGATCCCTGCCCCATACACACACCGCCCTGATACACCTACACAGGACCGTTACATCACATGCAGTGTGTGATCCCTGCCCCATACACACACCGCCCTGATACACCTACACAGGGCCGTTACATCACATGCAGTGCGTGATCCCTGCCCCATACACACCGTGCCCTGATACACCTACACAGGACCGTTACATCACATGCAGTGCGTGATACCTGCCCCATACACACACCGTGCCCTGATACACCTACACAGGACCGTTACATCACATGCAGTGCGTGATCCCTGCCCCATACACACCGCCCTGATACACCTACACAGGACCGTTACATCACATGCAGTGCGTGATACCTGCCCCATACACACACCGCCCTGATACACCTACACAGGACCGTTACATCACATGCAGTGCGTGATACCTGCCCCATACACACACCGCCCTGATACACCTACACAGGACCGTTACATCACATGCAGTGTGTGATCCCTGCCCCATACACACACCGCCCTGATACACCTACACAGGACCGTTACATCACATGCAGTGCGTGATCCCTGCCTCATACACACACCGTGCCCTGATACACCTACACAGGACCGTTACATCACATGCAGTGCGTGATCCCTGCCCCATACACACACCGCCCTGATACACCTACACAGGACCGTTACATCACATGCAGTGCGTGATACCTGCCCCATACACACACCGCCCTGATACACCTACACAGGACCGTTACATCACATGCAGTGCGTGATCCCTGCCTCATACACACACCGCCCTGATACACCTACACAGGGCCGTTACATCACATGCAGTGCGTGATCCCTGCCCCATACACACACCGCCCTGATACACCTACACAGGACCGTTACATCACATGCAGTGCGTGATACCTGCCCCATACACACACCGCCCTGATACACCTACACAGGACCGTTACATCACATGCAGTGCGTGATACCTGCCCCATACACACACCGCCCTGATACACCTACACAGGACCGTTACATCACATGCAGTGCGTGATCCCTGCCCCATACACACACTGCCCTGATACACCTACACAGGACCGTTACATCACATGCAGTGCGTGATCCCTGCCCCATACACACACCGTGCCCTGATACACCTACACAGGACCGTTACATCACATGCAGTGCGTGATCCCTGCCCCATACACACACTGCCCTGATACACCTACACAGGACCGTTACATCACATGCAGTGCGTGATCCCTGCCCCATACACACACCGTGCCCTGATACACCTACACAGGACCGTTACATCACATGCAGTGCGTGATCCCTGCCCCATACACACCGCCCTGATACACCTACACAGGGCCGTTACATCACATGCAGTGCGTGATCCCTGCCCCATACACACACAGTGCCCTGATACACCTACACAGGGCCGTTACATCACATGCAGTGCGTGATCCCTGCCCCATACACACACCGCCCTGATACACCTACACAGGACCGTTACATCACATGCAGTGCGTGATCCCTGCCCCATACACACACAGTGCCCTGATACACCTACACAGGGCCGTTACATCACATGCAGTGCGTGATCCCTGCCCCATACACACACCGCCCTGATACACCTACACAGGACCGTTACATCACATGCAGTGCGTGATCCCTGCCCCATACACACACAGTGCCCTGATACACCTACACAGGGCCGTTACATCACATGCAGTGCGTGATCCCTGCCCCATACACACACCGCCCTGATACACCTACACAGGGCCGTTACATCACATGCAGTGCGTGTTCCCTGCCCCATACACATACCGTGCCCTGATACACCTACACAGGACCGTTACATCACATGCAGTGCGTGATCCCTGCCCCATACACACACCGTGCCCTGATACACCTACACAGGACCGTTACATCACATGCAGTGCGTGATACCTGCCCCATACACACACCGCCCTGATACACCTACACAGGACCGTTACATCACATGCAGTGCGTGATCCCTGCCCCATACACACCGTGCCCTGATACACCTACACAGGGCCGTTACATCACATGCAGTGCGTGATCCCTGCCTCATACACATACCGTGCCCTGATACACCTACACAGGACCGTTACATCACATGCAGTGCGTGATCCCTGCCCCATACACACACCGCCCTGATACACCTACACAGGGCCGTTACATCACATGCAGTGCGTGATCCCTGCCCCATACACACACCGCCCTGATACACCTACACAGGACCGTTACATCACATGCAGTGTGTGATCCGTGCCCCATACACACCGTGCCCTGATACACCTACACAGGACCGTTACATCACATGCAGTGCGTGATCCCTGCCCCATACACACACCGCCCTGATACACCTACACAGGACCGTTACATCACATGCAGTGCGTGATCCCTGCCCCATACACACACAGTGCCCTGATACACCTACACAGGACCGTTACATCACATGCAGTGCGTGATCCCTGCCCCATACACACACCGCCCTGATACACCTACACAGGACCGTTACATCACATGCAGTGCGTGATACCTGCCCCATACACACCGCCCTGATACACCTACACAGGACCGTTACATCACATGCAGTGCGTGATCCCTGCCTCATACACATACCGTGCCCTGATACACCTACACAGGACCGTTACATCACATGCAGTGCGTGATCCCTGCCCCATACACACACCGCCCTGATACACCTACACAGGACCGTTACATCACATGCAGTGCGTGATCCCTGCCCCATACACATACCGTGCCCTGATACACCTACACAGGACCGTTACATCACATGCAGTGCGTGATCCCTGCCCCATACACACACCGCCCTGATACACCTACACAGGACCGTTACATCACATGCAGTGCGTGATCCCTGCCCCATACACACACCGCCCTGATACACCTACACAGGACCGTTACATCACATGCAGTGCGTGATCCCTGCCCCATACACATACCGTGCCCTGATACACCTACACAGGACCGTTACATCACATGCAGTGCGTGATACCTGCCCCATACACACACCGCCCTGATACACCTACACAGGACCGTTACATCACATGCAGTGTGTGATCCCTGCCCCATACACACACCGCCCTGATACACCTACACAGGACCGTTACATCACATGCAGTGCGTGATACCTGCCCCATACACACACCGTGCCCTGATACACCTACACAGGACCGTTACATCACATGCAGTGTGTGATCCCTGCCTCATACACACACCGCCCTGATACACCTATACAGGACCGTTACATCACATGCAGTGCGTGATCCCTGCCCCATACACACACCGCCCTGATACACCTACACAGGACCGTTACATCACATGCAGTGCGTGATCCCTGCCCCATACACACACCGTGCCCTGATACACCTACACAGGACCGTTACATCACATGCAGTGCGTGATCCCTGCCCCATACACACACACCGCCCTGATACACCTACACAGGACCGTTACATCACATGCAGTGCGTGATACCTGCCTCATACACACACCGCCCTGATACACTTACACAGGACCGTTACATCACATGCAGTGCGTGATCCCTGCCCCATACACACACCGCCCTGATACACCTACACAGGACCGTTACATCACATGCAGTGCGTGATCCCTGCCCCATACACACCGTGCCCTGATACACCTACACAGGACCGTTACATCACATGCAGTGCGTGATCCCTGCCCTATACACACACCGTGCCCTGATACACCTACACAGGACCGTTACATCACATGCAGTGCGTGATCCCTGCCCCATACACACACCGTGCCCTGATACACCTACACAGGACCGTTACATCACATACAGTGTGTGATCCCTGCCCCATACACACACCGCCCTGATACACCTACACAGGACCGTTACATCACATGCAGTGTGTGATCCCTGCCCCATACACACACCGCCCTGATACACCTACACAGGACCGTTACATCACATGCAGTGCGTGATCCCTGCCTCATACACACACCGCCCTGATACACTTACACAGGACCGTTACATCACATGCAGTGCGTGATCCCTGCCCCATACACACACCGCCCTGATACACCTACACAGGACCGTTACATCACATGCAGTGCGTGATCCCTGCCCCATACACACCGTGCCCTGATACACCTACACAGGACCGTTACATCACATGCAGTGCGTGATCCCTGCCCTATACACACACCGTGCCCTGATACACCTACACAGGACCGTTACATCACATGCAGTGCGTGATCCCTGCCCCATACACACACCGTGCCCTGATACACCTACACAGGACCGTTACATCACATGCAGTGTGTGATCCCTGCCCCATACACACACCGCCCTGATACACCTACACAGGGCCGTTACATCACATGCAGTGCGTGATACCTGCCCCATACACACACCGTGCCCTGATACACCTACACAGGGCCGTTACATCACATGCAGTGCGTGATCCCTGCCCCATACACACCGTGCCCTGATACACCTACACAGGGCCGTTACATCACATGCAGTGTGTGATCCCTGCCCCATACACACACCGTGCCCTGATACACCTACACAGGACCGTTACATCACATGCAGTGCGTGATCCCTGCCCCATACACACACCGCCCTGATACACCTACACAGGACCGTTACATCACATGCAGTGTGTGATACCTGCCCCATACACACACCGCCCTGATACACCTACACAGGACCGTTACATCACATGCAGTGCGTGATACCTGCCCCATACACACACCGCCCTGATACACCTACACAGGACCGTTACATCACATGCAGTGCGTGATCCCTGCCTCATACACATACTGCCCTGATACACCTACACAGGACCGTTACATCACATGCAGTGCGTGATCCCTGCCCCATACACACACCGTGCCCTGATACACCTACACAGGACCGTTACATCACATGCAGTGCGTGATCCCTGCCCCATACACACACCGTGCCCTGATACACCTACACAGGACCGTTACATCACATGCAGTGTGTGATCCCTGCCCCATACACACACCGCCCTGATACACCTACACAGGGCCGTTACATCACATGCAGTGCGTGATCCCTGCCCCATACACACACCGCCCTGATACACCTACACAGGACCGTTACATCACATGCAGTGCGTGATCCCTGCCCCATACACACACTGCCCTGATACACCTACACAGGACCGTTACATCACATACAGTGCGTGATCCCTGCCCCATACACACACCGCCCTGATACACCTACACAGGACCGTTACATCACATGCAGTGCGTGCTCCCTGCCCCATACACACACCGCCCTGATACACCTACACAGGACCGTTACATCACATGCAGTGTGTGATCCCTGCCTCATACACACACCGCCCTGATACACCTACACAGGACCGTTACATCACATGCAGTGCGTGATACCTGCCCCATACACACCGTGCCCTGATACACCTACACAGGACCGTTACATCACGTGCAGTGTGTGATCCCTGCCCCATACACACACCGCCCTGATACACCTACACAGGACCGTTACATCACATGCAGTGCGTGATACCTGCCCCATACACACCGCCCTGATACACCTACACAGGACCGTTACATCACGTGCAGTGTGTGATCCCTGCCCCATACACACACCGCCCTGATACACCTACACAGGACCGTTACATCACATGCAGTGCGTGATCCCTGCCCCATACACACACCGCCCTGATACACCTACACAGGACCGTTACATCACATGCAGTGCGTGCTCCCTGCCCCATACACACACCGCCCTGATACACCTACACAGGACCGTTACATCACATGCAGTGTGTGATCCCTGCCTCATACACACACCGCCCTGATACACCTACACAGGACCGTTACATCACATGCAGTGCGTGATACCTGCCCCATACACACCGTGCCCTGATACACCTACACAGGACCGTTACATCACGTGCAGTGTGTGATCCCTGCCCCATACACACACCGCCCTGATACACCTACACAGGACCGTTACATCACATGCAGTGCGTGATACCTGCCCCATACACACCGCCCTGATACACCTACACAGGACCGTTACATCACGTGCAGTGTGTGATCCCTGCCCCATACACACACCGCCCTGATACACCTACACAGGACCGTTACATCACATGCAGTGCGTGATCCCTGCCCCATACACACACCGCCCTGATACACCTACACAGGGCCGTTACATCACATGCAGTGCGTGATCCCTGCCCCATACACACACCGCCCTGATACACCTACACAGGGCCGTTACATCACATGCAGTGCGTGATCCCTGCCCCATACACACACCGCCCTGATACACCTACACAGGACCGTTACATCACATGCAGTGCGTGATCCCTGCCCCATACACACACAGTGCCCTGATACACCTACACAGGACCGTTACATCACATGCAGTGCGTGATCCCTGCCCCATACACACACCGCCCTGATACACCTACACAGGACCGTTACATCACATGCAGTGCGTGATACCTGCCCCATACACACCGCCCTGATACACCTACACAGGACCGTTACATCACATGCAGTGCGTGATCCCTGCCTCATACACATACTGTGCCCTGATACACCTACACAGGACCGTTACATCACATGCAGTGCGTGATCCCTGCCCCATACACACACCGCCCTGATACACCTACACAGGACCGTTACATCACATGCAGTGCGTGATCCCTGCCCCATACACATACCGTGCCCTGATACACCTACACAGGACCGTTACATCACATGCAGTGCGTGATCCCTGCCCCATACACACACCGCCCTGATACACCTACACAGGACCGTTACATCACATGCAGTGCGTGATCCCTGCCCCATACACACACCGCCCTGATACACCTACACAGGACCGTTACATCACATGCAGTGCGTGATCCCTGCCCCATACACATACCGTGCCCTGATACACCTACACAGGACCGTTACATCACATGCAGTGCGTGATACCTGCCCCATACACACACCGCCCTGATACACCTACACAGGACCGTTACATCACATGCAGTGTGTGATCCCTGCCCCATACACACACCGCCCTGATACACCTACACAGGACCGTTACATCACATGCAGTGCGTGATCCCTGCCCCATACACACACCGTGCCCTGATACACCTACACAGGACCGTTACATCACATGCAGTGTGTGATCCCTGCCTCATACACACACCGCCCTGATACACCTACACAGGACCGTTACATCACATGCAGTGCGTGATCCCTGCCCCATACACACACCGCCCTGATACACCTACACAGGACCGTTACATCACATGCAGTGCGTGATCCCTGCCCCATACACACACCGTGCCCTGATACACCTACACAGGACCGTTACATCACATGCAGTGCGTGATCCCTGCCCCATACACACACACCGCCCTGATACACCTACACAGGACCGTTACATCACATGCAGTGCGTGATACCTGCCTCATACACACACCGCCCTGATACACCTACACAGGACCGTTACATCACATGCAGTGCGTGATCCCTGCCCCATACACACACCGCCCTGATACACCTACACAGGACCGTTACATCACATGCAGTGCGTGATCCCTGCCCCATACACACCGTGCCCTGATACACCTACACAGGACCGTTACATCACATGCAGTGCGTGATCCCTGCCCTATACACACACCGTGCCCTGATACACCTACACAGGACCGTTACATCACATGCAGTGCGTGATCCCTGCCCCATACACACACCGTGCCCTGATACACCTACACAGGACCGTTACATCACATACAGTGTGTGATCCCTGCCCCATACACACACCGCCCTGATACACCTACACAGGGCCGTTACATCACATGCAGTGCGTGATACCTGCCCCATACACACACCGCCCTGATACACCTACACAGGACCGTTACATCACATGCAGTGCGTGATACCTGCCCCATACACACACCGCCCTGATACACCTACACAGGACCGTTACATCACATGCAGTGCGTGATCCCTGCCTCATACACATACTGCCCTGATACACCTACACAGGACCGTTACATCACATGCAGTGCGTGATCCCTGCCCCATACACACACCGTGCCCTGATACACCTACACAGGACCGTTACATCACATGCAGTGCGTGATCCCTGCCCCATACACACACCGTGCCCTGATACACCTACACAGGACCGTTACATCACATGCAGTGTGTGATCCCTGCCCCATACACACACCGCCCTGATACACCTACACAGGGCCGTTACATCACATGCAGTGCGTGATCCCTGCCCCATACACACACCGCCCTGATACACCTACACAGGACCGTTACATCACATGCAGTGCGTGATCCCTGCCCCATACACACACTGCCCTGATACACCTACACAGGACCGTTACATCACATACAGTGCGTGATCCCTGCCCCATACACACACCGCCCTGATACACCTACACAGGACCGTTACATCACATGCAGTGCGTGCTCCCTGCCCCATACACACACCGCCCTGATACACCTACACAGGACCGTTACATCACATGCAGTGTGTGATCCCTGCCTCATACACACACCGCCCTGATACACCTACACAGGACCGTTACATCACATGCAGTGCGTGATACCTGCCCCATACACACCGTGCCCTGATACACCTACACAGGACCGTTACATCACGTGCAGTGTGTGATCCCTGCCCCATACACACACCGCCCTGATACACCTACACAGGACCGTTACATCACATGCAGTGCGTGATACCTGCCCCATACACACCGCCCTGATACACCTACACAGGACCGTTACATCACGTGCAGTGTGTGATCCCTGCCCCATACACACACCGCCCTGATACACCTACACAGGACCGTTACATCACATGCAGTGCGTGATCCCTGCCCCATACACACACCGCCCTGATACACCTACACAGGACCGTTACATCACATGCAGTGCGTGATCCCTGCCCCATACACACACCGTGCCCTGATACACCTACACAGGACCGTTACATCACATGCAGTGTGTGATCCCTGCCCCATACACACACCGCCCTGATACACCTACACAGGGCCGTTACATCACATGCAGTGCGTGATCCCTGCCCCATACACACACCGCCCTGATACACCTACACAGGACCGTTACATCACATGCAGTGCGTGATCCCTGCCCCATACACACACCGCCCTGATACACCTACACAGGACCGTTACATCACATGCAGTGCGTGATCCCTGCCCCATACACACCGTGCCCTGATACACCTACACAGGACCGTTACATCACATGCAGTGTGTGATCCCTGCCCCATACACACACCGCCCTGATACACCTACACAGGACCGTTACATCACATGCAGTGCGTGATACCTGCCCCATACACACACCGCCCTGATACACCTACACAGGACCGTTACATCACATGCAGTGCGTGATCCCTGCCCCATACACACACCGCCCTGATACACCTACACAGGACCGTTACATCACATGCAGTGCGTGATACCTGCCCCATACACACACCGCCCTGATACACCTACACAGGACCGTTACATCACATGCAGTGTGTGATCCCTGCCCCATACACACACCGCCCTGATACACCTACACAGGACCGTTACATCACATGCAGTGCGTGATCCCTGCCCCATACACACACCGTGCCCTGATACACCTACACAGGACCGTTACATCACATGCAGTGCGTGATCCCTGCCCCATACACACACCGTGCCCTGATACACCTACACAGGACCGTTACATCACATGCAGTGCGTGATCCCTGCCCCATACACACACCGCCCTGATACACCTACACAGGACCGTTACATCACATGCAGTGCGTGATCCCTGCCCCATACACACCGTGCCCTGATACACCTACACAGGACCGTTACATCACATGCAGTGTGTGATCCCTGCCCCATACACACACCGCCCTGATACACCTACACAGGACCGTTACATCACATGCAGTGTGTGATCCCTGCCCCATACACACACCGCCCTGATACACCTACACAGGACCGTTACATCACATGCAGTGTGTGATACCTGCCCCATACACACACAGTGCCCTGATACACCTACACAGGACCGTTACATCACATGCAGTGTGTGATCCCTGCCCCATACACACACCGCCCTGATACACCTACACAGGACCGTTACATCACATGCAGTGCGTGATCCCTGCCCCATACACACACCGTGCCCTGATACACCTACACAGGACCGTTACATCACATGCAGTGCGTGATCCCTGCCCCATACACACACCGTGCCCTGATACACCTACACAGGACCGTTACATCACATGCAGTGCGTGATCCCTGCCCCATACACACACCGCCCTGATACACCTACACAGGGCCGTTACATCACATGCAGTGTGTGATACCTGCCCCATACACACACCGTGCCCTGATACACCTACACAGGGCCGTTACATCACATGCAGTGTGTGATCCCTGCCCCATACACACACCGCCCTGATACACCTACACAGGACCGTTACATCACATGCAGTGCGTGATCCCTGCCCCATACACACACCGTGCCCTGATACACCTACACAGGACCGTTACATCACATGCAGTGCGTGATCCCTGCCTCATACACACACCGCCCTGATACACCTACACAGGACCGTTACATCACATGCAGTGCGTGATCCCTGCCCCATACACACACCGCCCTGATACACCTACACAGGACCGTTACATCACATGCAGTGCGTGATCCCTGCCCCATACACACACTGCCCTGATACACCTACACAGGACCGTTACATCACATGCAGTGCGTGATCCCTGCCCCATACACACACCGCCCTGATACACCTACACAGGGCCGTTACATCACATACAGTGTGTGATCCCTGCCCCATACACACCGTGCCCTGATACACCTACACAGGGCCGTTACATCACATGCAGTGTGTGATCCCTGCCCCATACACATACCGTGCCCTGATACACCTACACAGGGCCGTTACATCACATGCAGTGTGTGATCCCTGCCCCATACACACCGTGCCCTGATACACCTACACAGGACCGTTACATCACATGCAGTGCGTGATCCCTGCCCCATACACACCGTGCCCTGATACACCTACACAGGGCCGTTACATCACATGCAGTGTGTGATCCCTGCCCCATACACACCGTGCCCTGATACACCTACACAGGACCGTTACATCACATGCAGTGCGTGATCCCTGCCCCATACACACACCGCCCTGATACACCTACACAGGACCGTTACATCACATGCAGTGTGTGATCCCTGCCCCATACACACACCGCCCTGATACACCTACACAGGGCCGTTACATCACATGCAGTGTGTGATACCTGCCCCATACACACACCGTGCCCTGATACACCTACACAGGACCGTTACATCACATGCAGTGCGTGATACCTGCCCCATACACACACCGTGCCCTGATACACCTACACAGGACCGTTACATCACATGCAGTGCGTGATCCCTGCCCCATACACACACCGCCCTGATACACCTACACAGGGCCGTTACATCACATGCAGTGTGTGATCCCTGCCCCACACACACCGCCCTGATACACCTACACAGGACCGTTACATCACATGCAGTGCGTGATACCTGCCCCATACACACACCGCCCTGATACACCTACACAGGACCGTTACATCACATGCAGTGCGTGATCCCTGCCCCATACACACCGTGCCCTGATACACCTACACAGGACCGTTACATCACATGCAGTGCGTGATCCCTGCCCCATACACACACAGTGCCCTGATACACCTACACAGGGCCGTTACATCACATGCAGTGCGTGTTCCCTGCCCCATACACACACCGCCCTGATACACCTACACAGGACCGTTACATCACATGCAGTGTGTGATCCCTGCCCCATACACACACCGCCCTGATACACCTACACAGGGCCGTTACATCACATGCAGTGCGTGATACCTGCCCCATACACACACCGCCCTGATACACCTACACAGGACCGTTACATCACATGCAGTGCGTGATCCCTGCCCCATACACACACCGCCCTGATACACCTACACAGGACCGTTACATCACATGCAGTGCGTGATCCCTGCCCCATACACACACCGCCCTGATACACCTACACAGGGCCGTTACATCACATACAGTGTGTGATCCCTGCCCCATACACACACCGCCCTGATACACCTACACAGGGCCGTTACATCACATGCAGTGTGTGATCCCTGCCCCATACACACCGTGCCCTGATACACCTACACAGGACCGTTACATCACATGCAGTGCGTGATCCCTGCCCCATACACACCGTGCCCTGATACACCTACACAGGGCCGTTACATCACATACAGTGTGTGATCCCTGCCCCATACACACACCGTGCCCTGATACACCTACACAGGACCGTTACATCACATGCAGTGCGTGATACCTGCCCCATACACACACCGCCCTGATACACCTACACAGGGCCGTTACATCACATGCAGTGCGTGATCCCTGCCCCATACACACACCGCCCTGATACACCTACACAGGGCCGTTACATCACATGCAGTGTGTGATCCCTGCCCCATACACACCGTGCCCTGATACACCTACACAGGACCGTTACATCACATGCAGTGCGTGATCCCTGCCCCATACTCACACCGTGCCCTGATACACCTACACAGGACCGTTACATCACATGCAGTGCGTGATCCCTGCCCCATACACACACCGTGCCCTGATACACCTACACAGGACCGTTACATCACATGCAGTGCGTGTTCCCTGCCCCATACACACACTGCCCTGATACACATATACAGGACCGTTACATCACATGCAGTGCGTGATCCCTGCCCCATACACACACCGCCCTGATACACCTACACAGGACCGTTACATCACATGCAGTGTGTGATCCCTGCCCCATACACACACAGTGCCCTGATACACCTACACAGGGCCGTTACATCACATGCAGTGCGTGATCCCTGCCCCATACACACACCGCCCTGATACACCTACACAGGGCCGTTACATCACATGCAGTGCGTGATCCCTGCCCCATACACACACCGCCCTGATACACCTACACAGGACCGTTACATCACATGCAGTGCGTGATCCCTGCCCCATACACACACCGCCCTGATACACCTACACAGGGCCGTTACATCACATGCAGTGTGTGATCCCTGCCCCATACACACACCGTGCCCTGATACACCTACACAGGACCGTTACATCACATGCAGTGTGTGATACCTGCCCCATACACACCGTGCCCTGATACACCTACACAGGACCGTTACATCACATGCAGTGCGTGATCCCTGCCCCATACACACACCACCCTGATACACCTACACAGGGCCGTTACATCACATGCAGTGCGTGATCCCTGCCCCATACACACCGTGCCCTGATACACCTACACAGGACCGTTACATCACATGCAGTGCGTGATCCCTGCCCCATACACACACCGCCCTGATACACCTACACAGGACCGTTACATCACATGCAGTGTGTGATACCTGCCCCATACACACCGTGCCCTGATACACCTACACAGGACCGTTACATCACATGCAGTGCGTGATCCCTGCCCCATACACACACCGCCCTGATACACCTACACAGGACCGTTACATCACATGCAGTGCGTGATCCCTGCCCCATACACACACCGCCCTGATACACCTACACAGGGCCGTTACATCACATGCAGTGCGTGATCCCTGCCCCACACACACAGTGCCCTGATACACCTACACAGGACCGTTACATCACATGCAGTGCGTGATCCCTGCCCCATACACACCGCCCTGATACACCTACACAGGGCCGTTACATCACATGTAGTGTGTGATACCTGCCCCATACACACACCGCCCTGATACACCTACACAGGACCGTTACATCACATGCAGTGCGTGCTCCCTGCCCCATACACACACCGCCCTGATACACCTACACAGGGCCGTTACATCACATGCAGTGCGTGATACCTGCCTCATACACACACCGCCCTGATACACCTACACAGGACCGTTACATCACATGCAGTGCGTGATCCCTGCCCCATACACACACCGCCCTGATACACCTACACAGGGCCGTTACATCACATGCAGTGCGTGATCCCTGCCCCATACACACACCGCCCTGATACACCTACACAGGGCCGTTACATCACATACAGTGTGTGATCCCTGCCCCATACACACCGTGCCCTGATACACCTACACAGGACCGTTACATCACATGCAGTGTGTGATCCCTGCCCCATACACACACCGCCCTGATACACCTACACAGGGCCGTTACATCACATGCAGTGCGTGTTCCCTGCCCCATACACACACCGCCCTGATACACCTACACAGGACCGTTACATCACATGCAGTGTGTGATCCCTGCCCCATACACACACCGCCCTGATACACCTACACAGGGCCGTTACATCACATGCAGTGCGTGATCCCTGCCCCATACACACACCGCCCTGATACACCTACACAGGACCGTTACATCACATGCAGTGCGTGATCCCTGCCCCATACACACACCGCCCTGATATACCTACACAGGGCCGTTACATCACATGCAGTGCGTGATCCCTGCCCCATACACACACCGCCCTGATACACCTACACAGGACCGTTACATCACATGCAGTGCGTGATCCCTGCCCCATACACACACCGCCCTGATACACCTACACAGGGCCGTTACATCACGTGCAGTGTGTGATCCCTGCCCCATACACACCGTGCCCTGATACACCTACACAGGACCGTTACATCACATGCAGTGTGTGATCCCTGCCCCATACACACCGTGCCCTGATACACCTACACAGGACCGTTACATCACATGCAGTGCGTGATCCCTGCCCCATACACACACCGCCCTGATACACCTACACAGGACCGTTACATCACATGCAGTGTGTGATACCTGCCCCATACACACACCGCCCTGATACACCTACACAGGACCGTTACATCACATGCAGTGCGTGATCCCTGCCCCATACACACACCGTGCCCTGATACACCTACACAGGACCGTTACATCACATGCAGTGCGTGATCCCTGCCCCATACACACACAGTGCCCTGATACACCTACACAGGGCCGTTACATCACATACAGTGTGTGATCCCTGCCCCATACACACACCGCCCTGATACACCTACACAGGGCCGTTACATCACATACAGTGTGTGATCCCTGCCCCATACACACCGTGCCCTGATACACCTACACAGGACCGTTACATCACATGCAGTGCGTGATCCCTGCCCCATACACACACCGTGCCCTGATACACCTACACAGGACCGTTACATCACATGCAGTGCGTGATCCCTGCCCCATACACACACCGTGCCCTGATACACCTACACAGGACCGTTACATCACATGCAGTGCGTGTTCCCTGCCCCATACACACACTGCCCTGATACACATACACAGGACCGTTACATCACATGCAGTGCGTGATCCCTGCCCCATACACACACCGCCCTGATACACCTACACAGGACCGTTACATCACATGCAGTGCGTGATACCTGCCCCATACACACACCGCCCTGATACACCTACACAGGGCCGTTACATCACATGCAGTGCGTGATCCCTGCCTCATACACACACCGCCCTGATACACCTACACAGGACCGTTACATCACATGCAGTGCGTGATCCCTGCCCCATACACACACCACCCTGATACACCTACACAGGACCGTTACATCACATGCAGTGTGTGATACCTGCCCCATACACACACCGTGCCCTGATACACCTACACAGGACCGTTACATCACATGCAGTGTGTGATCCCTGCCCCATACACACACCGCCCTGATACACCTACACAGGGCCGTTACATCACATACAGTGTGTGATCCCTGCCCCATACACACCGTGCCCTGATACACCTACACAGGACCGTTACATCACATGCAGTGCGTGATCCCTGCCCCATACACACACCGTGCCCTGATACACCTACACAGGACCGTTACATCACATGCAGTGCGTGATCCCTGCCCCATACACACACCGTGCCCTGATACACCTACACAGGACCGTTACATCACATGCAGTGCGTGTTCCCTGCCCCATACACACACTGCCCTGATACACATACACAGGACCGTTACATCACATGCAGTGCGTGATCCCTGCCCCATACACACACCGCCCTGATACACCTACACAGGACCGTTACATCACATGCAGTGCGTGATACCTGCCCCATACACACACCGCCCTGATACACCTACACAGGGCCGTTACATCACATGCAGTGCGTGATCCCTGCCTCATACACACACCGCCCTGATACACCTACACAGGACCGTTACATCACATGCAGTGCGTGATCCCTGCCCCATACACACACCGCCCTGATACACCTACACAGGACCGTTACATCACATGCAGTGCGTGATACCTGCCCCATACACACACCGCCCTGATACACCTACACAGGACCGTTACATCACATGCAGTGTGTGATACCTGCCCCATACACACACCGTGCCCTGATACACCTACACAGGACCGTTACATCACATGCAGTGCGTGATCCCTGCCCCATACACACACCGTGCCCTGATACACCTACACAGGACCGTTACATCACATGCAGTGCGTGATACCTGCCCCATACACACACCGCCCTGATACACCTACACAGGGCCGTTACATCACATGCAGTGCGTGATCCCTGCCCCATACACACACCGTGCCCTGATACACCTACACAGGACCGTTACATCACATGCAGTGCGTGATCCCTGCCCCATACACACACCGCCCTGATACACCTACACAGGACCGTTACATCACATGCAGTGCGTGATCCCTGCCTCATACACATACTGCCCTGATACACCTACACAGGGCCGTTACATCACATGCAGTGCGTGATCCCTGCCTCATACACATACTGCCCTGATACACCTACACAGGACCGTTACATCACATGCAGTGCGTGATCCCTGCCTCATACACATACTGCCCTGATACACCTACACAGGACCGTTACATCACATGCAGTGCGTGATACCTGCCCCATACACACACCGCCCTGATACACTTACACAGGACCGTTACATCACATGCAGTGTGTGATCCCTGCCTCATACACACACCGCCCTGATACACCTACACAGGACCGTTACATCACATGCAGTGCGTGATACCTGCCCCATACACACACCGCCCTGATACACCTACACAGGACCGTTACATCACATGCAGTGCGTGATCCCTGCCCCATACACACACAGTGCCCTGATACACCTACACAGGACCGTTACATCACATGCAGTGCGTGATCCCTGCCCCATACACACACCGCCCTGATACACCTACACAGGACCGTTACATCACATGCAGTGCGTGTTCCCTGCCTCATACACACACCGCCCTGATACACCTACACAGGACCGTTACATCACATACAGTGATCCCTGATCGGAGTGGGTTTGGTTATGGGTTAAGTGACCAGGGCGGAGAGATGAAGGGATCCCTGATTAATGGGAGTGGGTTTGGGTGTGGGCACAGTGACTGTGTAAAGAGCGGAGAGATGAAGGGATCCCTGATTATTGGGAGTGGGTTTGTGTATGGGCACAGTGACAGGGCGGTTAGATGAAGGGATCCCTGATTAATGGAAGTGGGTTTGGGTGTGGGCACAGTGACTGTGTAGGTGGCGGAGAGATGAAGGGATCCCTGATTAATGGGAGTGGGTTTGGGCACAGTGACA
Organism: Ascaphus truei; assembly: GCF_040206685.1. Classification (NCBI taxonomy): domain Eukaryota; kingdom Metazoa; phylum Chordata; class Amphibia; order Anura; family Ascaphidae; genus Ascaphus; species Ascaphus truei. The sequence goes on from NC_134484.1 coordinate 5,053,643, forward strand.
TGACGGAGAGATGAAGGGATCCCTGATTAATGGGAGTGGGTTTGGGTATGGGCACAGTGACAGGACGGAGAGATGAAGGGATCCCTGATTAATGGGAGTGGATTTGGGTATGGGCACAGTGACTGTGTAGGTGGCAGAGAGATGAAGGGATCCCTGATTAATGGGTGTGGGTTTGGGTATGGGCACAGTAATAGGGCGGTTAGATGAAGGGATCCCTGATTAATGGAAGTGGGTTTGGGTATGGGCACAGTGACAGGGCGGAGAGATGAAGGGATCCCTGATTAATGGGAGTGGGTTTGGGTATGGGCACAGTGAAAGTAGGTGGCGTAGAGATGAAGGGATCCCAAATTAATAGGAGTGGGTTTGGGTATGGGCACAGTGACTGTGTAGGTGGCGGAGAGATGAAGGGATCCCTGATTAATGGGAGTGGGTTTGGGTATGGGCACAGTGAAAGTAGGTGGCGTAGAGATGAAGGGATCCCAAATTAATAGGAGTGGGTTTGGGTATGGGCACAGTGACTGTGTAGGTGGCGGAGAGATGAAGGGATCCCAGATTAATGGGAGTGGGTTTGGGTATGGGCACAGTGAAAGTAGGTGGCGTAGAGATGTAGGGATCGCTGATTAATGGGAGTGAGTTTGGGTGTGGGCACAGTGACTGTGTAGGTGGCGGAGAGATGAAGGGATCCCTGATTAATGGGAGTGGGTTTGGGCACAGTGACAGGACGGAGAGATGAAGGGATCCCTGATTAATGGGAGTGGGTTTGGGTATGGGCACAGTGACAGTGTAGAGGGCAGAGAGATGAAGGGATTCCTGGTTAATGGGAGTGGGTTTGGGTATGGGCACAGTGACTGTGCAGAGGGCAGAGAGATGAAGGGATCCCTGGTTAATGGGAGTGGGTTTGGGTATGGGCACAGGGACTGTGTAGAGGGCAGAGAGATGAAGGGATCCCTGGTTAATGGGAGTGGGTTTGGGTATGGCACAGTGACTGTGTAGAGGGCAGAGAGATGAAGGGATCCCTGGTTAATGGGAGTGGGTTTGGGTATGGGCACAGTGACTGTGTAGGTGGCGGAGAGATGAAGGGATCCCTGATTAATGGGAGTGGGTTTGGGTATGGGCACAGTGACAGGGCGGAGAGATGAAGGGATCCCTGATTAATGGGAGTGGTTTGGGTATGGGCACAGTGACAGTGTAGGTGGCGGAGAGATGAAGGGATACCTGATTAATGGGAGTGGATTTGGGTATGGGCACAGTGACAGTGTAGGTGGCGGAGAGATGAAGGGATCCCTGATTAATGGGAGTGGGTTTGGGTATGGGCACAGTGACTGTGTCGGTGGCAGATAAATAAAGGGATCCCTGATTAATGGGAGTGGGTTTGGGTATGGGCACAGTGACAGGGCGGAGAGATGAAGGGATCCCTGATTAATGGGAGTGGGTTTGGGTATGGGCACAGTGACTGTGTAGGGGGCGGAGAGATGAAGGGTTCCTGATTAATGGGAGTGGGTTTGGGTATGGGCACAGTGAAAGTAGGTGGCGTAGAGATGAAGGGATCCCAGATTAATGGGAGTTGGTTTGGGTATGGGCACAGTGACTGTGTATGTGGCGGAGAGATGAAGGGATCCCTGATTAATGGGAGTTGGTTTGGGTATGGGCACAGTGACTGTGTAGGTGGCGGAGAGATGAAGGGATCCCTGATTAATGGGAGTGGGTTTGGGTATGGGCACAGTGACTGTGTAGGTGGCAGAGAGATGAAGGGATCCCTGATTAATGGGTGTGGGTTTGGGTATGGGCACAGTGACTGTGTAGGTGGCAGAGAGATGAAGGGATCCCTGATTAATGGGTGTGGGTTTGGGTATGGGCACAGTGATAGGGCGGTTAGATGAAGGGATCCCTGATTAATGGAAGTGGGTTTGGGTATGGGCACAGTGACAGGGCGGAGAGATGAAGGGATCCCTGGTTAATGGGAGTGGGTTTGGGTATGGGCACAGTGACAGGGCGGGGAGATGAGGGGATCCCTGATTAATGGGAGTGGGTTTGGGTATGGGCACAGTGACAGTGTAGGTGGCGGAGAGATGAAGGGATCCCTGATTAATGGGAGTGGGTTTGGGTATGGGCACAGTGACAGTGTAGGTGGCGGAGAGATGAAGGGATCCCTGATTAATGGGAGTGGGTTTGGGTATGGGCACAGTGACAGGGCGGAGAGATGAAGGGATCCCTGATTAATGGGAGTGGGTTTGGGTATGGGCACAGTGACTGTGTAGGGGGCGGAGAGATGAAGGGTTCCTGATTAATGGGAGTGGGTTTGGGTATGGGCACAGTGAAAGTAGGTGGCGTAGAGATGAAGGGATCCCAGATTAATGGGAGTTGGTTTGGGTATGGGCACAGTGACTGTGTATGTGGCGGAGAGATGAAGGGATCCCTGATTAATGGGAGTTGGTTTGGGTATGGGCACAGTGACTGTGTAGGTGGCGGAGAGATGAAGGGATCCCTGATTAATGGGAGTGGGTTTGGGTATGGGCACAGTGACTGTGTAGGTGGCCGAGAGATGAAGGGATCCCTGATTAATGGGTGTGGGTTTGGGTACGGGCACAGTGACTGTTTAGGTGCCGGAGAGATGAAGGGATCCCTGATTAATGGGAGTGGGTTTGGGTATGGGCATTGTGACAGTTTAGGGGGCGGATAGATGGTGGGATCCCGGATTAATGGGAGTGGGTTTGGGTATGGGCACAGTGACAGTGTAGAGGGCAGTTAGATGAAGGGATCACTGATTAATGGGAGTGGGTTTGCGTACGGGCACAGTGACTGTGTAGGTGGCGGAGAGATGAAGGGATCCCTGATTAATTAAAGTGGGTTTGGGTGTGGGCACAGTGACAGTGTAGGGGGCGGAGAAATGAAGGGATCCCTGATTAATGGGAGTGGGTTTGGGTACGGGCACAGTGACTGTTTAGGTGCCGGAGAGATGAAGGGATCCCTGATTAATGGGAGTGGGTTTGGGTATGGGCATTGTGACAGTTTAGGGGGCGGATAGATGGTGGGATCCCGGATTAATGGGAGTGGGTTTGGGTATGGGCACAGTGACAGTGTAGAGGGCAGTTAGATGAAGGGATCACTGATTAATGGGAGTGGGTTTGCGTACGGGCACAGTGACTGTGTAGGTGGCGGAGAGATGAAGGGATCCCTGATTAATTAAAGTGGGTTTGGGTGTGGGCACAGTGACTGTGTAGGTGGCGGAGAGATGAAGGGATCCCTGATTAATGGGAGTGGGTTTGGGTATGGGCACAGTAACTGTGTAGGTGGCAGATAAATATAGGGATCCCTGATTAATGGGAGTGGGTTTGGGTATGTGGACAGTGACAGGGCGGATAGATGATGGGATCCCGGATTAATAGGAGTGGGGTTGGGTAGGGGCACAGTGACAGTGAAGGGGGCGGAGAAATGAAGGGATCCCTGATTAATGGGAGTGGGTTTGGGTATGGGTTCTGTGACATTGTAGGTGGCGGAGAGATGAAGGGATCCCTGATTAATGGGAGTGGGTTTGGGTACGGGCACAGTGACTGTTTAGATGCCGGAGAGATGAAGGGATCCCTGATTAATGGGAGTGGGTTTGGGTATGGGCATTGTGACAGTTTAGGGGGCGGATAGATGGTGGGATCCCGGATTAATGGGAGTGGGTTTGGGTATGGGCACAGTGACAGTGTAGAGGGCAGTTAGATGAAGGGATCACTGATTAATGGGAGTGGGTTTGGGTATGGGCACAGTGACTGTGTAGGGGGCGGAGAGATGAAGGGATCCCTGATTAATGGGAGTGGGTTTGGGTATGGGCACAGTGAAAGTAGGTTGCGTAGAGATGAAGGGATCCCAGATTAATGGGAGTGGGTTTGGGTATGGGCACAGTGACTGTGTAGGTGGCGGAGAGATTAAGGGATCCCAGATTAATGGGAGTGGGTTTGGGTATGGGCACAGTGAAAGTAGGTGGCGGAGAGATGAAGGGATTCCTGATTAATGAAAGTGGGTTTGGGTGTGGGCACAGTTACTGTGTAGATGGCGGAGAGATGAAGGGATCCCTGATTAATGGGAGTGGGTTTGGGTATGGGCACAGTGACTGTGTAGGTGGCAGATAAATAAAGGGATCCCTGATTAATGGGAGTGGGTTTGGGTATGGACACAGTGACAGTGTAGCGGGCGGAGAAATGAAGGGATCCCTGATTAATGGGAGTGGGTTTTGGTATGGGTTCTGTGACATTGTAGGTGGCGGTTAGATGAAGGGATCCCTGATTAATGGGAGTGGGTTTGGGTACGGGCACAGTGACTGTTTAGGTGCCGGAGAGATGAAGGGATCCCTGATTAATTGTAGTGGGTTTCGGTATGGGCACAGTGACAGGGCGGAGAGATGAAGGGATCCCTGATTAATGGGAGTGGGTTTGGGTATGGGCACAGTGACTGTTTAGGTGGCGGAGAGATGAATGGATCCCTGATTAATGGGAGTGGGGTTGGGTAGGGGCACAGTGACAGTGTAGAGGGTGGAGAAATGATGGGATCCCTGATTAATTGGAGTGGGTTTGGGTATGGGCACAGTGACAGTGTACAGGGTGGAGAGATGAAGGGATCCCTGATTAATGGGAGTGGGTTTGGGTATGGGCACAGTGACAGTGTAGAGGGTGGAGAGATGAAGGGATCCCTGATTAATGGGAGTGGTTTTGGGTATGGGCACAGTGACTTTTAACGTGCCGGAGAGATGAAGGGATCCCTGATTAATGGGAGTGGGCTTGGGTATGGCCACAGTGACAGGGTGGAGAGATGAAGGGATCCCTGATTAATGGGAGTGGGTTTGGGTATGGGCACAGTGACGGTGTAGAGGGCGGAGAGATGAGAGGATCCCTGATTAATGGGAGTGAGTTTGGGTATGGGCACAGTGACGGTTTAGGTGCCGGAGAGATGAAGGGATCTCTGATTAATGGGAGTGGGTTTGGTTCTGGGCACAGTGACAGTGTAGAGGGCAGAGAGATGAGAGGATCCTTGATTAATGGGAGTGGGTTTGGGTATCGGCACAGTGACGGTTTAGGTGCCGGAGAGATGAAGGGATCTCTGATTAATGGGAGTGGGTTTGGGTATGCGCAAAGTGACAGGGCGGAGAGATGAAGGGATCCCTGATTAATGGGAGTGGGTTTGGGTATGGGCACAGTGACAGGGCGGAGAGATGAAGGGATCCCTGATTAATGGGAGTGGGTTTGGGTATGGGCATTGTGACAGTTTAGGGGGCGGATAGATGATTGGGATCCCGGATTAATGGGAGTGGTTTTGGGTATGGGCACAGTGACAGTGTAGGGGGCGGAGAAATGAAGGGATCCCTGATTAATGGGAGTGGGTTTGGGTATGGGCACAGTGACTGTTTAGGTGCCGGAGAGATGAAGGGATCCCTGATTATTGGAAGTGGGTTTGGGTATGGGATCAGTGACAGGGCGGAGAGATGAAAGGATCCCTGATTAATGGGAGTGGGTTTGGGTATGGGCACAGTGACTGTTTAGGTGCCGGAGAGATGAAGGGATCCCTGATTAATGGGAGTGGGTTTGGGTATGTGCACAGTGACTGTTAAGGTGCCGTAGAGATGAAGGGATCCCTGATTAATGGGAGTGGGTTTAGTTATGGGCACAGTGTCAGTGTAGCGGGTGGGAGAGATGAGAGGATCCCTGATTAATAGGAGTGGGTTTGGGTATGGGCACAGTGACTGTGTAGGTGGCGGAGAGATGAAGGGATCCCTGATTAATGGGAGTGGGTTTGGGTATGGGCACAGTGACTGTGTAGGTGGCAGATAAATAAAGGGATCCCTGATTAATGGGAGTGGGTTTGGATATGGGCACAGTGACAGGGCGGAGAGATGAAGGGATCCCTGATTAATGGGAGTGGGTTTGGGTATGGGCACAGTGACTGTGTAGGTGGCGGAGAGATGAAGGGATCCCTGATTAATGGGAGTGGGTTTGGGTATGGGCACAGTGACTGTGTAGGTGGCAGATAAATAAAAAGATCCCTGATTAATGGGAGTGGGTTTGGGTATGGGCACAGTGACAGGGCGGAGAGATGAAGGGATCCCTGATTAATGGGAGTGGGTTTGGGTATGGGCATTGTGACAGTTTAGGGGGCGGATAGATGATGGGATCCCGGATTAATGGGAGTGGTTTTGGGTATGGGCACAGTGACATTGTAGGGGGCGGAGAAATGAAGGGATCCCTGATTAATGGGAGTGGGTTTGGGTATGGGCACAGTGACTGTTTAGGTGCCGGAGAGATGAAGGGATCCCTGATTATTGGGAGTGGGTTTGGGTATGGGATCAGTGACAGGGCGGAGAGATGAAGGGATCCCTGATTAATGGGAGTGGGTTTGGGTATGGGCACAGTGACTGTTTAGGTGCCGGAGAGATGAAGGGATCCCTGATTAATGGGAGTGGGTTTGGGTATGTGCACAGTGACTGTTAAGGTGCCGTAGAGATGAAGGGATCCCTGATTAATGGGAGTGGGTTTGGGTATGGGCACAGTGTCAGTGTAGCGGGTGGGAGAGATGAGAGGATCCCTGATTAATAGGAGTGGGTTTGGGTATGGGCACAGTGACGGTTTAGTTGCCGGAGAGATTAAAGGATCCCTGATTAATGGGAGTGGGTTTGGGTATGGCCAGAGTGTGAGTGTAGAGTGTGGTAGAGATGAAGGGATCCCTGATTAATGGGAGTGGGTTTGGGTAGGGGCACAGTGACAGGGCGGAGAGATGAAGGGATCCCTGATTAAAAGGAGTGGGTTTGGGTATGGGCACAGTGACAGTGTAGAGGGGGGGAGAGATGAGAGGATCCCTGATTAATGGGAGTGGGTTTGGGTATGGGCACAATGACGGTTTAGGTGCCGGAGAGATGAAGGGATCTCTGATTAATGGGAGTGGGTTTGGGTATGGGCACAGTGACTGTTAACGTGTCGTAGAGATGAAGGGATCCCTGATTAATGGGAGTGGGTTTGGGTATGGGCACAGTGTCAGTGTAGCGGGTGGGAGAGATGAGAGGATCCCTGATTAATAGGAGTGGGTTTCGGTATGGGCACAGTGACGGTTTAGGTGCCGGAGAGATTAAGGGATCCCTGATTAATGGGAGTGGGTTTGGGTATGGCCACAGTGTCAGTGTAGAGGGTGGGAGAGATGAGAGGATCCCCGATTAATGGGAGTGGGTTTGGGTATGGGCACAGTGACAGTGTAGAGGGTTGGGAGAGATGAAGGGATCCCTGATTAATGGGAGTGGGTTTGGGTATGGGCACAGTGTCAGTGTAGAGTGTGGTAGAGATGAAGGGATCCCTGATTAATGGGAGTGGGTTTGGGTAGGGGCACAGTGACAGGGCGGAGAGATGAAGGGATCCCTGATTAAAAGGAGTGGGTTTGGGTATGGGCACAGTGACTGTGTAGGTGGCGGAGAGATGAAGGGATCCCTGATTAATGGAAGTGGGTTTGGGTATGGCCACAGTGACAATGTTGGTGGCGGAGAGATGAAGGGATCCCAGATTAATGGGAGTGGATTTGGGTGTGGGCACAGTGACTGTGTAGGTGGCGGAGAGATGAAGGGATCCCAGATTAATGGGAGTTGGTTTGGGTATGGGCACAGTGAAAGTAGGTGGCGGAGAGATGAAGGGATCCCTGATTAATGGGAGTGGGTTTGGGTGTGGGCACAGTGACTGTGTAGGTGGCGGAGAGATGAAGGGATCCCTGATTAATGGGAGTGGGTTTGGGTATGGGCACAGTGACAGGGCGGAGAGATGAAGGGATCCCTGATTAATGGGAGTGGGTTTGGGTATGGGCATTGTGACAGTTTAGGGGGCGGATAGATGATGGGATCCCTGATTAATGGGAGTGGGTTTGGGTGTGGGCACAGTGACAGTGTAGAGGGCAGTTAGATGAAGGGATCCCTGATTAATGGGAGTGGGTTTGGGTATGGGCACAGTGACAGGGCGGAGAGATGAAGGGATCCCTGATTAATGGGAGTGGGTTTGGGTATGGGCACAGTGACTGTGTAGGTGGCGGAGAGATGAAGGGATCCCTGATTAATGAAAGTGGGTTTGGGTGTGGGCACAGTGACTGTGTAGGTGGCAGATAAATAAAGGGATCCCTGATTAATGGGAGTGGGTTTGGGTATGTGGACAGTGACAGGGCGGATAGATGATGGGATCCCGGATTAATAGGAGTGGGGTTGGGTAGGGGCACAGTGACAGTGTAGGGGGCGGAGAAATGAAGGGATCCCTGATTAATGGGAGTGGGTTTGGGTACGGGCACAGTGACTGTTTAGGTGCCGGAGAGATGAAGGGATCCCTGATTAATGGGAGTGGGTTTGGGTATGGGCATTGTGACAGTTTAGGGGGCGGATAGATGGTGGGATCCCGGATTAATGGGAGTGGGTTTGGGTATGGGCACAGTGACAGTGTAGAGGGCAGTTAGATGAAGGGATCACTGATTAATGGGAGTGGGTTTGCGTACGGGCACAGTGACTGTGTAGGTGGCGGAGAGATGAAGGGATCCCTGATTAATTAAAGTGGGTTTGGGTGTGGGCACAGTGACTGTGTAGGTGGCGGAGAGATGAAGGGATCCCTGATTAATGGGAGTGGGTTTGGGTATGGGCACAGTAACTGTGTAGGTGGCAGATAAATATAGGGATCCCTGATTAATGGGAGTGGGTTTGGGTATGTGGACAGTGACAGGGCGGATAGATGATGGGATCCCGGATTAATAGGAGTGGGTTTGGGTAGGGGCACAGTGACAGTGAAGGGGGCGGAGAAATGAAGGGATCCCTGATTAATGGGAGTGGGTTTGGGTATGGGTTCTGTGACATTGTAGGTGGCGGAGAGATGAAGGGATCCCTGATTAATGGGAGTGGGTTTGGGTACGGGCACAGTGACTGTTTAGATGCCGGAGAGATGAAGGGATCCCTGATTAATGGGAGTGGGTTTGGGTATGGGCATTGTGACAGTTTAGGGGGCGGATAGATGGTGGGATCCCGGATTAATGGGAGTGGGTTTGGGTATGGGCACAGTGACAGTGTAGAGGGCAGTTAGATGAAGGGATCACTGATTAATGGGAGTGGGTTTGGGTATGGGCACAGTGACTGTGTAGGGGGCGGAGAGATGAAGGGATCCCTGATTAATGGGAGTGGGTTTGGGTATGGGCACAGTGAAAGTAGGTTGCGTAGAGATGAAGGGATCCCAGATTAATGGGAGTGGGTTTGGGTATGGGCACAGTGACTGTGTAGGTGGCGGAGAGATTAAGGGATCCCAGATTAATGGGAGTGGGTTTGGGTATGGGCACAGTGAAAGTAGGTGGCGGAGAGATGAAGGGATCCCTGATTAATGAAAGTGGGTTTGGGTGTGGGCACAGTTACTGTGTAGATGGCGGAGAGATGAAGGGATCCCTGATTAATGGGAGTGGGTTTGGGTATGGGCACAGTGACTGTGTAGGTGGCAGATAAATAAAGGGATCCCTGATTAATGGGAGTGGGTTTGGGTATGGACACAGTGACAGTGTAGCGGGCGGAGAAATGAAGGGATCCCTGATTAATGGGACTGGGTTTTGGTATGGGTTCTGTGACATTGTAGGTGGCGGTTAGATGAAGGGATCCCTGATTAATGGGAGTGGGTTTGGGTACGGGCACAGTGACTGTTTAGGTGCCGGAGAGATGAAGGGATCCCTGATTAATTGTAGTGGGTTTCGGTATGGGCACAGTGACAGGGCGGAGAGATGAAGGGATCCCTGATTAATGGGAGTGGGTTTGGGTATGGGCACAGTGACTGTTTAGGTGGCGGAGAGATGAATGGATCCCTGATTAATGGGAGTGGGGTTGGGTAGGGGCACAGTGACAGTGTAGAGGGTGGAGAAATGATGGGATCCCTGATTAATTGGAGTGGGTTTGGGTATGGGCACAGTGACAGTGTACAGGGTGGAGAGATGAAGGGATCCCTGATTAATGGGAGTGGGTTTGGGTATGGGCACAGTGACAGTGTAGAGGGTGGAGAGATGAAGGGATCCCTGATTAATGGGAGTGGTTTTGGGTATGGGCACAGTGACTTTTAACGTGCCGGAGAGATGAAGGGATCCCTGATTAATGGGAGTGGGCTTGGGTATGGCCACAGTGACAGGGTGGAGAGATGAAGGGATCCCTGATTAATGGGAGTGGGTTTGGGTATGGGCACAGTGACGGTGTAGAGGGCGGAGAGATGAGAGGATCCCTGATTAATGGGAGTGAGTTTGGGTATGGGCACAGTGACGGTTTAGGTGCCGGAGAGATGAAGGGATCTCTGATTAATGGGAGTGGGTTTGGTTCTGGGCACAGTGACAGTGTAGAGGGCAGAGAGATGAGAGGATCCTTGATTAATGGGAGTGGGTTTGGGTATGGGCACAGTGACGGTTTAGGTGCCGGAGAGATGAAGGGATCTCTGATTAATGGGAGTGGGTTTGGGTATGCGCAAAGTGACAGGGCGGAGAGATGAAGGGATCCCTGATTAATGGGAGTGGGTTTGGGTATGGGCACAGTGACAGGGCGGAGAGATGAAGGGATCCCTGATTAATGGGAGTGGGTTTGGGTATGGGCATTGTGACAGTTTAGGGGGCGGATAGATGATTGGGATCCCGGATTAATGGGAGTGGTTTTGGGTATGGGCACAGTGACAGTGTAGGGGGCGGAGAAATGAAGGGATCCCTGATTAATGGGAGTGGGTTTGGGTATGGGCACAGTGACTGTTTAGGTGCCGGAGAGATGAAGGGATCCCTGATTATTGGAAGTGGGTTTGGGTATGGGATCAGTGACAGGGCGGAGAGATGAAAGGATCCCTGATTAATGGGAGTGGGTTTGGGTATGGGCACAGTGACTGTTTAGGTGCCTGAGAGATGAAGGGATCCCTGATTAATGGGAGTGGGTTTGGGTATGTGCACAGTGACTGTTAAGGTGCCGTAGAGATGAAGGGATCCCTGATTAATGGGAGTGGGTTTAGTTATGGGCACAGTGTCAGTGTAGCGGGTGGGAGAGATGAGAGGATCCCTGATTAATAGGAGTGGGTTTGGGTATGGGCACAGTGACTGTGTAGGTGGCGGAGAGATGAAGGGATCCCTGATTAATGGGAGTGGGTTTGGGTATGGGCACAGTGACTGTGTAGGTGGCAGATAAATAAAGGGATCCCTGATTAATGGGAGTGGGTTTGGATATGGGCACAGTGACAGGGCGGAGAGATGAAGGGATCCCTGATTAATGGGAGTGGGTTTGGGTATGGGCACAGTGACTGTGTAGGTGGCGGATAGATGAAGGGATCCCTGATTAATGGGAGTGGGTTTGGGTATGGGCACAGTGACTGTGTAGGTGGCAGATAAATAAAGGGATCCCTGATTAATGGGAGTGGGTTTGGATATGGGCACAGTGACAGGGCGGAGAGATGAAGGGATCCCTGATTAATGGGAGTGGGTTTGGGTATGGGCACAGTGACTGTGTAGGTGGCGGAGAGATGAAGGGATCCCTGATTAATGGGAGTGGGTTTGGGTATGGGCACAGTGACTGTGTAGGTGGCAGATAAATAAAAAGATCCCTGATTAATGGGAGTGGGTTTGGGTATGGGCACAGTGACAGGGCGGAGAGATGAAGGGATCCCTGATTAATGGGAGTGGGTTTGGGTATGGGCATTGTGACAGTTTAGGGGGCGGATAGATGATGGGATCCCGGATTAATGGGAGTGGTTTTGGGTATGGGCACAGTGACATTGTAGGGGGCGGAGAAATGAAGGGATCCCTGATTAATGGGAGTGGGTTTGGGTATGGGCACAGTGACTGTTTAGGTGCCGGAGAGATGAAGGGATCCCTGATTATTGGGAGTGGGTTTGGGTATGGGATCAGTGACAGGGCGGAGAGATGAAGGGATCCCTGATTAATGGGAGTGGGTTTGGGTATGGGCACAGTGACTGTTTAGGTGCCGGAGAGATGAAGGGATCCCTGATTAATGGGAGTGGGTTTGGGTATGTGCACAGTGACTGTTAAGGTGCCGTAGAGATGAAGGGATCCCTGATTAATGGGAGTGGGTTTGGGTATGGGCACAGTGTCAGTGTAGCGGGTGGGAGAGATGAGAGGATCCCTGATTAATAGGAGTGGGTTTGGGTATGGGCACAGTGACGGTTTAGTTGCCGGAGAGATTAAAGGATCCCTGATTAATGGGAGTGGGTTTGGGTATGGCCAGAGTGTGAGTGTAGAGTGTGGTAGAGATGAAGGGATCCCTGATTAATGGGAGTGGGTTTGGGTAGGGGCACAGTGACAGGGCGGAGAGATGAAGGGATCCCTGATTAAAAGGAGTGGGTTTGGGTATGGGCACAGTGACAGTGTAGAGGGGGGGAGAGATGAGAGGATCCCTGATTAATGGGAGTGGGTTTGGGTATGGGCACAATGACGGTTTAGGTGCCGGAGAGATGAAGGGATCTCTGATTAATGGGAGTGGGTTTGGGTATGGGCACAGTGACTGTTAACGTGTCGTAGAGATGAAGGGATCCCTGATTAATGGGAGTGGGTTTGGGTATGGGCACAGTGTCAGTGTAGCGGGTGGGAGAGATGAGAGGATCCCTGATTAATAGGAGTGGGTTTCGGTATGGGCACAGTGACGGTTTAGGTGCCGGAGAGATTAAGGGATCCCTGATTAATGGGAGTGGGTTTGGGTATGGCCACAGTGTCAGTGTAGAGGGTGGGAGAGATGAGAGGATCCCCGATTAATGGGAGTGGGTTTGGGTATGGGCACAGTGACAGTGTAGAGGGTTGGGAGAGATGAAGGGATCCCTGATTAATGGGAGTGGGTTTGGGTATGGGCACAGTGTCAGTGTAGAGTGTGGTAGAGATGAAGGGATCCCTGATTAATGGGAGTGGGTTTGGGTAGGGGCACAGTGACAGGGCGGAGAGATGAAGGGATCCCTGATTAAAAGGAGTGGGTTTGGGTATGGGCACAGTGACTGTGTAGGTGGCGGAGAGATGAAGGGATCCCTGATTAATGGGAGTGGGTTTGGGTATGGGCACAATGACGGTTTAGGTGGCGGAGAGATGAAGGGTTCCCTGATTAATGGGAGTGGGTTTGGGTATGGGCACAATGACGGTTTAGGTGCCGGAGAGATGAAGGGATATCTGATTAATGGGAGTGGGTTTGGGTATGGGCACAGTGATAGTGTAGAGGGCGGAGAGATGAGAGGATCCCTGATTAATGGGAGTGGGTTTGGGTATGGGCACAATGACGGTTTAGGTGCCGGAGAGATGAAGGGATATCTGATTAATGGGAGTGGGTTTGGGTATGGGCACAGTGACTGTGTAGGTGGCAGATAAATAAAGGGATCCCTGATTAATGGGAGTGGGTTTGGGTATGGGCACAGTGACAGGGCGGAGAGATGAAGGGATCCCTGATTAATGGGAGTGGGTTTTGGTATGGGCACAGTGACTGTGTAGGTGGCAGATAAATAAAAAGATCTCTGATTAATGGGAGTGGGTTTGGGTATGGGCACAGTGACAGGGCGGAGAGATGAAGGGATCCCTGATTAATGGGAGTGGGTTTGGATATGGGCATTGTGACAGTTTAGGGGGCGGATAGATGATGGGATCCCGGATTAATGGGAGTGGGTTTGGGTATGGGCACAGTGACAGTGTAGGGGGCAGAGAAATGAAGGGATCCCTGATTAATGGGAGTGGGTTTGGGTATGGGCACAGTGACAGGGCGGAGAGATGAAGGGATCCCTGATTAAAAGGAGTGGGTTTGGGTATGGGCACAGTGACAGTGTAGAGGGTGGGAGAGATGAGAGGATCCCTGATTAATGGGAGTGGGTTTGGGTATGGGCACAATGACGGTTTAGGTGCCGGAGAGATGAAGGGATCTCTGATTAATGGATTTGGGTATGGTCACAATGACGGTTTAGGTGCCGGAGAGATGAAGGGATATCTGATTAATGGGAGTGGGTTTGGGTATGGGGTCAGTGTAGCGGGTGGGAGAGATGAGAGGATCCCTGATTAATAGGAGTGGGTTTGGGTATGGCCACAGTGTCAGTGTAGAGGGTGGGAGAGATGAGAGGATCCCCGATTAATGGGAGTGGGTTTGGGTATGGGCACAGTGACAGTGTAGAGGGTTGGGAGAGATGAAGGGATCCCTGATTAATGGGAGTGGGTTTGGGTATGGGCACAGTGTCAGTGTAGAGTGTGGTAGAGATGAAGGGATCCCTGATTAATGGGAGTGGGTTTGGGTAGGGGCACAGTGACAGGGCGGAGAGACGAAGGGATCCCTGATTAAAAGGAGTGGGTTTGGGTATGGGCACAGTGACAGTGTAGAGGGGGGGAGAGATGAGAGGATCCCTGATTAATGGGAGTGGGTTTGGGTATGGGCACAATGACGGTTTAGGTGCCGGAGAGATGAAGGGTTCCCTGATTAATGGCAGTGGGTTTGGGTATGGGCACAATGACGGTTTAGGTGCCGGAGAGATGAAGGGATATCTGATTAATGGGAGTGGGTTTGGGTATGGGCACAGTGATAGTGTAGAGGGCGGAGAGATGAGAGGATCCCTGATTAATGGGAGTGGGTTTGGGTATGGGCACAATGACGGTTTAGGTGCCGGAGAGAATAAGGGATCCCTGATTAATGGGAGTGGGTTTGGGTATGGGCACAGTGTCAGTGTAGAGTGTGGTAGAGATGAAGGGATCCCTGATTAATGGGAGTGGGTTTGGGTATGGGCACAGTGACAGGGCGGAGAGATGAAGGGATCCCTGATTAATGGGAGTGGGTTTGGGTATGGGCACAGTGACAGTGTAGAGGGTGGTAGAGATGAGAGGATCCCTGATTAATGGGTTTGGGTATGGGCACAGTGACAGTGTAGAGGGTGGGAGAGATGAAGGAATCCCTGATTAATGGGAGTGGGTTTGGGTATGGGCACAGTGATAGTGTAGGTGCCGGAGAGAGGAAGGGATCCCTGATTAATGGGAGTGGGTTTGGGTATGGGCACAGTGATAGTGTAGGTGCCGGAGAGAGGAAGGGATCCCTGATTAATGGGAGTGGGTTTGGGTATGGGCACAGTGACAGTGTAGGTGCCGGAGAGAGGAAGGGATCCCTGATTAATGGGAGTGGGTTTGGGTATGGGCACAGTGACAGTGTAGAGGGTGGGAGAGATGAAGGAATCCCTGATTAATGGGAGTGGGTTTGGGTATGGGCACAGTGACAGTGTAGGTGCCGGAGAGAGGAAGGGATCCCTGATTAATGGGAGTGGGTTTGGGTATGGGCACAGTGACTGTTTGGCTGCATCCGGTATTTGTGCTCCTGGGAGCTTGTTAATCTCTTTTAAACCGAGAAATGCAGTTTATCTCTGGCCTGGCTGGTTCCTTAATGCAGAGAAAACCAGGGAGATATTAACAGAATTTGATACGTCCCATTATGTGGGTTCCCCTATAGCTTCCTCCTATTAGCACTCCCAACATCCCTAGCTAATGCGCATGCGACACAGTTTAGTTCCCTGACGCAGTGACGCAGTGACGCACGGTGAACATGCCTTGTTTACTTCAAAATGTCCATATCCTAGAGACCCTGAGATGTGAGTTACAGGACAGTGGGGGGGAACATAAGCCCAATATACCCCGACTCCTGCCCCTCTGCTTGTTTCTGCCTCTCTGCCTCTCCCTAACGGGGATGCTCTTCTGCTTCCAGCTGACTCTCGCCATCCTGCGTCAGACGGGGGGTCTGGGGATCAGCATTGCGGGGGGCAAAGGGTCCACACCCTACAAGGGAGATGATGAGGTAAGGGGGGGGGGGCACATTGGTAGGCAGGGAAGGGGCAACTGACCGGGGGAGACAGGTGAGAATAACCAGACCGGGGGCAGGGGGGGGGAGAAGGGGTCTGACCGGGGGAGACAGGTGAGAATAACCAGACCGGGGGCAGGGTGGGGGGAGAAGGAGGCTGACCGGGGGAGACAGGTGAGAATAACCAGACCGGGGGCAGGGGAGGGAGAAGGGGGCTGACCGGGGGAGACAGGTGAGAATAACCAGACCGGGGGCAGGGGGGGGGGAGAAGGGGTCTGACCGGGGGAGACAGGTGAGAATAAGTAGACCGGGGGCAGGGGAGGGAGAAGGGGGCTGACCGGGGGAGACAGGTGAGAATAACCAGACCGGGGGCAGAGGGGAGGAGAAGGGGGCTGACCGGGGGAGACAGGTGAGAATAACCAGACCGGGGGCAGGGGGGGGAGAAGGGGGCTGACCGGGGGAGACAGGTGAGAATAACCAGACTGGGGGCAGGGGAGGAGAATGGGGGCTGACCGGGGGAGACAGGTGAGAATAACCAGACCGGGGGCAAAGGGGAGGAGAAGGGGGCTGACCGGGGGAGACAGGTGAGAATAACCAGACCGGGGGCAGGGGGGGGAGAAGGGGGCTGACCGGGGGAGACAGGTGAGAATTACCAGACCGGGGGCAGGGGAGGAGAAGAGGGCTGACCGGGGGAGACAGGTGAGAATAACCAGACCGGGAGCAGGGGGGGAGAAGGGGGCCGACCGGGGGAGACAGGTGAGAATAACCAGACCGGGGGCAGGGGGGGGGGAGAAGGGGGCTGACCGGGGGAGACAGGTGAAAATAACCAGACCGGGGGCAGGGGGGGGAGATGGGGGCTGACAGGGGGAGCCAAGTGAGAATAACCAGACCGTGGGCAGGTGGGGGGAGAAGGGGGCTGACCGGGGGAGACAGGGGAGAATAATCAGGCGGGAGGATTGGGGGGGAAGAGAAGGGGGCTGACCGGGGGAGACAGAGGAGAATAATCAGGCCGGGGGCAGGGGGGGGAGAAGGGGGCTGACCGGGGGAGACAGGGGAGAATAATCAGGCGGGAGGATTGGGGGGAAGAGAAGAGGGCTGACCGGGGGAGACAGGGTAACTGGCCGGGGGCAGGGGGGGGGAGACAGGGGAGAATAATCTGATCAACTGATGGATGGGTATATATCCGTGTATATCTGCTCCCCTCGTGTTACCTGATGGATGGGTATATATCCGTGTATACTGCTCCTGTGGTGTTACCTGATGGATGGTTATATATCCGTGTATATCTGCTCCCCTCGTGTTATCTGATGGATGGGTATATATCCGTGTATACTGCTCCTGTGGTGTTATCTGATAGGTATATATCCGTGTATATTTGCTCCCGTGGTGTTATCTGATGGATGGGTATATATCCGTGTATATCTGCGCCCGTGGTGTTATCTGATGGATGGGTATATATCCGTGTATATCTGCTCCCGTGGTGTTATCTGATGTATGGGTATATATCCGTGTATATCTGCTCCCGTGGTGTTATCTGATGGATGGGTATATATCCGTGTATATCTGCTCCCGTGGTGTTATCTGATGGATGGGTATATATCCGTGTATATCTGCTCCCCTCGTGTTATCTGACGGGAGGGTATACCTGACGGGAGGGTATAACGCTGTGTATTTGCTCACTTTGCCTTCTCGTTTGTAGGGTATATTTATATCCCGTGTGGCGGAAGAAGGTCCCGCTGCCCGCGCTGGGGTGCGTGTGGGGGACAAGCTCCTGGAGGTGAGTGAGTGCGCGCGCGTGTGTGTCAGCGTCAGAAAGCGCGCTAATGTCTGTGTGTGTCTGTGTGTCTGTGTTGTGTGCTAGCGTGTGAGTGTGCTAGTGTGCTAGTGTGTGTGTGTGTGTGCACGCGCTCGCGTGTCAGTGTGTGCGCTAGTGATTGTATATGTGTTTGTAAGTGTGCTATCGTGTCAGTTAGCGCACTAGTGTGTGTATGTGTGTCTACGTGTGCGTGTGTCAGTGAGTGCTCTTGTGTGTGTCATTGAGTGGCTAGTGATTGTGTGTGTGTACAGTATATATGTGTCAATGAGTGCTGTAGTGTGTGTTAGTGCGTGCGCTAGTGTGTGTGTGTCAGTGAGCACGCTAGTGTGTGTCAGTGAGTGCGCCTTTGTGTGTGAGTCAATGAGTGCTCTAGTGTGTGTGTTAGTGCGTTTGCTTGTGTGTGTGTGTGTCAGGCAGTATGCTAATGTTCTAGTGTGTGAGCGTGCGTCAGCGAGTGCTCTAGTGTGCGTGTGTGTGGCGAAAATGGGGGTAATCAGCGCATTAATAAAGGCAGTGGGCTCGGCTGGTTATCCCTATTTCGTATTGGGGGTGAAGGGGTTAATATTATATGCTGTTCCCCTTTTAAGACTGCTAATTTAGGAACGGAGTGAGCCAGCACCCTGATTGTTGGTGTGCAGCCTCAGTGTAACCCCCCAAGAATACACCTATTAAAAATATAACTTTGTCATAAGGGAAACATATATTTTTGATAAAGTGCCTTTCTGTTGCAGTTAAAATGTACAGGCAGGATGCTATTTGTTTCTGCCTGCCTTTGTAACGCATTAAGGAACAAATGTTATGCATATATGTGTCCCCGGTTGGGAGATGCCGATGCGTCTAGGGGATAAAAGACATCAGATTCTTAAAGTGTCACTTAATCAGGATGTTTCTGAGTAGCAGGTCCTATTACTCATCCTGGATATTTCACACCTTGGGACCAAACTCCAGACATTGCGTCCCCAGAAATGAGTGGCCCCTTTTTACTTAGCAGTGCTACCAAGCTGCTTACTGAGCATGCTCAGAGTTACCTGAGCTGGCTGTAGGATTTGCCCATGTGACATGGCAGGTTCTGATAGGAGGAAGATAATTCCTTGCCAATGGGATGAGGCTAATGTAACACTTCAGAGGCCCTTGTCCTTAAAAAGGCCTGTAAACCTCATCCCTGGGTTGTTGCTGTTGTTGCTGTTGCTACTTGATTTCTTCAAACGGATAAGACCTAAGTACAGCGGCTATGATTCCAGAACGCAAGGGGTTAAAAACATCGCAACAAGGAAACTTGCCCTGCTTCAGGATTTCGTTAGCCCTGGGGATCCAGAAAATCCCCACAGAGCCAGAAAAGACTTTGCACATTCACAGAAGGATTGGACTGGCTATTTATTTGGCAATTTGCAAATGGACTACATTTTAAAGGACAATCTTCTGGTGCTTTGCACTTTTCTGGACATTATCTCCTGTTCCTATACCCGTATGTGTAATAAATTTATTCTGCAGTTGTCGGGTGTTTGCCTATCAAGGGAATAAATCTCAGTTTATTTTGCTCAACCTGTTCTGCCCAATCAGGATCCACGAAATATAAATGTGTTATTAAGCGCGTCTCCCGTCACAGGCGTTTAAAACTGGTGGCAGCTGGTGAGATACTGATTGAGCCTATATTCCAGTTTCCTGTGGGGTTCTGTAATATAGTGAGGACCTTGTAGATTGCAAGCTCCTCAGACAAGTGGCAACTTACACACACTTCCAAAGAAGCACGAGATAATTCACTGGTCTCTGGACTCATACCCCAGTGGCACCATTAGTCCACGCTCAGGAAGGTTTTGGAACCGGGCACAGATAGTGGAGAGATGTTTGGGGTACGGGTTCACGACAGACGGTCGTTCCAAGAGTCAGCTGGAGGAGGACTTAGAAGAATATGAGGGCAGGATCGCCCCACCAGCTGCTGTGGCAGAAGACAGTATTCAGCCCGGAGTGCAGGTCCCTCCAGCTCCGAGGCTGCAAGGACAGCAGGAGGATGTCAGTGACCGCCTGGAAGAGGGTGGCGTGGTGCCAGGGGGTGCGGATGGGTTTGTCGCTGCGGCGACCGGACTTGCTACTGCTGAACTCATTCCACTCCTCACCGCCTGGGGAGAAGGGCTTAGCTATGAACAGCGACTCGAGCTCCTGTCGACAGCGCTTGGAAGGCCCACTCACTCCCACCTTGTCAGCGGGGAACAGGACGTTCCCAGAGTAACTGCTGTGGAAGCAGCAGAGCCAGCAAATGAATATGTAACCAGCAGAGCCTTGGTGAGCAACGCAGCAGTCCCCAGAGAGGCAGCCATTCCGGCTAGAGGGGAACTGTCTGCACCTCAGCGGACTCCCAAACATACAGTGGGCAGCGACACGCCCTATACTGGGGAGTTCAAGCTTGAGAGACGGTGCTATCATTGCCACAAGGTGGGCCACCTCCGGCCACATTGCCCGGACCGTGAGCAGTCTGGGGGGCCCCATCAGGGGCAACATTCACAAGCTGCAGGGCCAGTAACCCAGATTGGGCTGGCCCACACAGAGGAACAGAGCACAGCCAGGGAGCCACAACCAAGAGGGATGTCCCAGGCAGATGCTGCTTTTGTCACCTCAGAGCCAGCAGCAGTGAGCAGAGGATGTCCAAGTGCATCAGTCGAGATGCAGCCTGTGGATGGCCTGAGCAGGCACCCACGGAGGGTTACCTTTGGTGACCGGCAAGCAGGGAGCTTGCCAGATTTGGGTGCTGCTGTTATTCTGGTGCAGCCAGAAGATTTGCTCCCGGGCACCGGGGTGCAAAGAACCATGCCTGATGGAGGGCTGCGGTCCTTACAGGGTGCCCATATCATTTTGGATGGGGGTGCCAATCATGGCATGAGGGAGGTGGGGGTTTTGTCCAGGGAAACTGCTGAGGTGCGCCTTAGCAATAACCTGGAGCCTGTGATCTGTGTGGTTGCTGGGGAATTGCCTGCTGTTGCGGCGATTCCTAAGAGCCTGTCATCAGGAATCACAGCAGAATCAAACTCTGTCCCCCTGCATTTGGGACCAACGGTTCCAGTGGCCTCTGCGGAGACCAGACAGGTAAGCCAGACTACTGAGTCGCGACCAGTGACTGACTTACTGTTCCCTTTACCTGTTCCTGTTACCCCTGACTTAGAGACTAAGGGTGGGTGGTTAGAATTAGGGGCAGCAGATAGGGATGCGGTGAAAGCTGACCCCAGCTTAGAAGGTATGGGACTGCGGGCGTCCGAGTCCTGGGAAAGCGGGGGGTCAGACCACAGGCTATGGCACCGCGGGCTCTGGGGTAGGGAGCCAGGTTCTACCGGGTTAGCCAGGGGCTGGACAGGTAGAAGACGGTTAGTGGGACCCAGGGAGGGTAGGCAGCAAGTGTTGCAGGTAGCCTTCCCCAGTCCACTAGTGGGGCATCAGGGGTTCACTCACATGAGAACCCAGCTGTTGCAGCCTTACTTCTGGCCGGAGGCAGCAGGGGCAGTGGCAGACTTTGGCCACCCCTGGGACGCCTGCCAGCCAGAGGGTAAAGCGGGTGATTATGTGCAGATGCTCCTGAACCTGTTACCAGGAATGGGGAACATGTTTCAGGAAGTAGCTCAGGCAGTGCCAGGCCTCTTAGGTAGGATAGGGTTTTCTAGGGGGGTCCTAGTTGAGCTAGGGGCCCGGGGAGGTAGGCAGGCAGGGGCAGAAGCCAGGGCGAGGGTAGAGCAGCCTAGGGTCCTGTTCTCAGACAAGCTGGGCAGGGCACATCGTACAGATCAGCCTGTGCTCCCAGGTGATCTGCATCCTCTGCATAAGAATATCTATGGAGTATCAGCAGAGGTGGCAGACAGTGTAGAGAGGAAGGCAAAGGGGGGGGGGTCAGTCTTCAGCCTTCAGAATGGCCTCTGTGAGTTTTTCAGGGTGCCATTCAGGATGAGGAATGCTCTGGCTACCTCCCACCTCCTGGTCAGGAGGGCACTAGAGAGAGTGCAGAAGTATGTGGGGACATACAGGGAGAGGATAGTTGGCTTTAGGCAGATCTGGAGTTTGTATCCAGGACAGGTAGCAGCAGTGCTAGCAAGGGTTAGGGAAACAGGGAGGACCAAAGTCTATCACATCAATATGCTCAAGGAGGACATAGCTCTGCCAGATCTCCTAGGGGAGGCTAGGCAGGGAGGTACCATAGAGCAGGTGGAGATAGGATCTCAGCTGAGTGTCAGGCAGAGAGCAGATGCCAGGGCTATGCTAGAGCAGTATAGGGCTCTGTTCATGGACAAGCCAGGGAGGACACACATCACTGAGCACCCAGTGCTGACAGGGGATCTGAGACCTCTGCATAAGCACGCTTATAGAATGTTAGCAGAGGTGAAGGGCAGTATAGAGAGGGAGGTGGAGGAGATGCTGGCCCTAGGGGTAATTGTACCATCCCAGAGCCCTTGGGCTTGTCCGGTAGTCCTAGTGCCTAAGAAGGATGGGACCACCCGGTACTATGTGGACTACCGGCAGCTCAATGCAGGGATGGTTTCAGATGCCTACCCCATGCCCCGCATGGATGAGTTGCTGCATGAACTCGCGGGGGCAAGGTATCTGACCACCAGGGATCTCAGTAAAGGGTACTGGCTGATCCCTTTGACCCAGGAGGCTAGGGAGAAGTTGGCTTTCATCATCCCAAGTGGCCTCTGTGAGTTCTTAGTGATGCCATTTGGGATGAAGAATGCACCGGCTACCTTCCAACGCCTGGTCAATCATTTGCTAGAGGGCATGCAAGGGTTTGCAAGGGCTTATCTGGTTGATATTGCTGTGTTTAGTAACTCCTGGGAATCACACTTAATTCATGTAGCTGCGGTGCTAGCCAGGATTAGGAAGGCAGGTCTCACCTTAAAACCCACCAAGTGCTTAGTAGGGATGACTGAAGTCTTATACCTAGGGCATAGGGTGGGTGGAGGGCACCTCAAGCCGGAACCAGCCAAGGTAGAGGCAGTAGTGCAGTGGCCCACTCCCAAAACCAAGAAGCAGGTCATGGCGTTTCTAGGCACTGCAGGAAGTTTGTTCCCCAGTAT
Source organism: Ascaphus truei (assembly GCF_040206685.1). Classification (NCBI taxonomy): domain Eukaryota; kingdom Metazoa; phylum Chordata; class Amphibia; order Anura; family Ascaphidae; genus Ascaphus; species Ascaphus truei. The sequence continues at coordinate 5,076,297 of NC_134484.1, forward strand.
AGTGCCATTGCAAAACCCCTGACTGACTTGACCCAGAAGCGACTGTCTGTGCTGGTAGTCTGGTCTCCAGCCCGGGAAAAAGCATTTCAGGCTTTGAAGACTGCACCCATCCTTGCCGCTCCAGATTTTTCCAAGAAGTTTCTGGTGCAGACTGATGCCTCAGACTTTGGCATTGGTGCTGTGCTCAGCCAGGTGGGGGAGGAGGTCAGGGAACCTCCAATGATATTTCTGGGCCGCAAGCGGCTGCCCAGAGAAGGGGCATATGCCACTATTGTGAAGGAGTGTCTGGCCATAGTATGGGCTCTTAAGAAGCTACAGCCCTCTCTGTATGGCAGAACCTTCACTGTTATCACTGACCATAACCCCCTAAGTTGGTTGCAGAGGGTGTCGGGAGAGAATGCCAAGCTCTTGCACTGGAGCCTGGCCCTGCAAGAATGTAACTTCACCATTCAGCACAAGAAAGGCAGTGAGCATGGGAACGCTGATGGCCTCTCCCGGCAGGATAATCCCCAAGACCTAATGACTTCAAAAACCCTCAGGTCAGCCCAACCACCAGAGGTGGTGGCCAGGGCAAACCTTGGGTTTGAGTGGGGGAGTTGTGGCGAAAATGGGGGTAATCAGCGCATTAATAAAGGCAGTGGGCTCGGCTGGTTACCCCTATTTCGTATTGGGGGTGAAGGGGTTAATATTATATGCTGTTCCCCTTTTAAGACTGCTAATTTAGGAACGGAGTGAGCCAGCACCCTGATTGTTGGTGTGCAGCCTCAGTGTTACCCCCCAAGAACACACCTATTAAAAAATATAACTTTGTCATAATGGAAACATATATTTTTGATAAAGTGCCTTTCTGTTGCAGTTAAAATGTACTGGCAGGATGCTATTTGTTTCTGCCTGCCTTTGTAACGCATTAAGGAACAAATGTTATGCATATATGAGTTGCAGGTCCTGTTACTCATCCTGGATAGTTCACACCTTGGGACCAAACTCCAGACATTGCGTCCCCAGAAATGAGTGGCCCCTTTTTACTTAGCAGTGCTACCAAGTTACCTGAGCTGGCTGTAGGATTTGCCCATGTGACATGGCAGGTTCTGATAGGAGGAAGATAATTCCTTGCCAATGGGATGAGGCTAATGTAACACTTCACAGGTCCTTGTCCTTATAAAGGCCTGTAACCCTCATTCCTGGGTTGTTGCTGTGTTGCTGCTGTTGCTGTTGCTACCTGATTTCTTCAAGCGGATAAGACCTTAGTACAGCGGCTATGATTCCAGAACGCACGGGGTTAAAAACATCGCAACAAGGAAACTTGCCCTGCTTCAGGATTTCGTTAGCCCTGGGGATCCAGACCAATCCCAGAGAACCAGAAAAGACTTTGCACATTCACAGAAGGATTGGACTGGCTATTTATTGGGCAATTTGCAAATTGACTACATTTTAAAGGACAATCTTCTGGTGCTTTGCCCCTTTCTGGACATTATCCTCTGTTTCTCTACCCGTAAGTGTAATTATTAAGTTTATTCTGCAGTTGTCGTGTGTTTGCATATCAAGGGAATAAATCTCAGTTTATTTTGCTCAACCTGTTCTGCTCAATCAGGATCCACGAAATATAAATGTGTTATTAAGCGCGTCTCCCGTCACAGTGTGTCAGTGAGTGCTCTAGTGTGCGTGTCAGTGAGTGGTCTAGTGTGTCAGTGACTGCGTGCTAGAGTGTATGTGACTCAGTGAGTGCGCCTTTTTGTGTGCTCGTGTTTGTGCCAGTGAGTGCGCCTTGGTGTGTGTCAGTGAGTGCGCTTGTCTGTGAGTGTGCGCAAGTCAGTGAGTGTGCTAATGTGTGTGTAGCGCAAGGAGGGTGCCACTTGTATCAGTGTGTGCATAGTGAGTTCAGCACTGTGTGTGTTGTACTGGAATAGCAGAGAACAGTACTGAGCTGCATGTAGTAGTGGAATAGCAGAGCGCGTAGTGCTGATCTGTGTGTAGTACTGGAATAGCAGAGCGCGTAGTGCTGATCTGTGTGTAGTACTGGAATATTAGTGCGGGTAGTGCTGAGGTGTGTAGCGCCGGAGTAGCAGAGCTGAGGTATGCGTAGTGCCGGAGTAGCAGAGCTGAGGTGTGTGTAGTGCCGGAGTAGCAGAGCTGAGGTGTGTGTAGTGCCGGAGTAGCAGAGCTGAGGTGTGTGTAGTGCCGGAGTAGCAGAGCTGAGGTGTGTAGCGCCGGAGTAGCAGAGCTGAGGTGTGTAGCGCCGGAGTAGCAGAGCTGAGGTGTGTGTAGCGCCGGAGTATCAGAGCTGAGGTGTGTAGCGCCGGAGTAGCAGAGCTGAGGTGTGTGTAGTGCCGGAGTAGCAGAGCTGAGGTGTGTGTAGTGCCGGAGTAGCAAAGCTGAGGTGTGTGTAGTGCCGGAGTATCAGAGCTGAGGTGTGTAGCGCCGGAGTAGCAGAACTGAGGTGTGTAGCGCCGGAGTAGCAGAGCTGAGGTGTGTGTAGTGCCGGAGTAGCAGAGCTGAGGTGTGTAGCGCCGGACTAGCAGAGCTGAGGTGTGTAGCGCCGGACTAGCAGAGCTGAGGTGTGTAGCGCCGGAGTAGCAGAGCTGAGGTGTGTAGTGCCGGAGTAGCAGAGCTGAGGTGTGTGTAGTGCCGGAGTAGCAGAGCTGAGGTGTGTGTAGTGCTGGAGTAGCAGAGCTGAGGTGTGTAGCGCCGGAGTAGCAGAGCTGAGGTGTGTGTAGTGCTGGAGTAGCAGAGCTGAGGTGTGTGTAGTGCCGGAGTAGCAGAGCTGAGGTGTGTGTAGTGCCGGAGTAGCAGAGCTGAGGTGTGTAGCGCCGGAGTAGCAGAGCTGAGGTGTGTGTAGTGCTGGAGTAGTAGTGCTGAGGTGTGTAGCGCTGGAGTAGCAGAGCTGAGGTGTGTGTAGTGCCGGAGTAGCAGAGCTGAGGTGTGTGTAGTGCCGGAGTAGCAGAGCTGAGGTGTGTGTAGTGCCGGAGTAGCAGAGCTGAGGTGTGTGTAGTGCCGGAATAGCAAAGCTGAGGTGTGTGTAGTGCCGGAATAGCAGAGCTGAGGTGTGTGTAGTGCCGGAGTAGCAGTGCTGAGGTGTGTAGCGCCGGACTAGCAGAGCTGAGGTGTGTAGCGCCGGACTAGCAGAGCTGAGGTGTGTGTAGCGCCGGAGTAGCAGAGCTGAGGTGTGTAGCGCCGGAATAGCAGAGCTGAGGTGTGTGTAGTGCCGGAATAGCAGAGCTGAGGTGTGTGTAGTGCCGGAGTAGCAGAGCTGAGGTGTGTAGCGCCGGAATAGCAGAGCTGAGGTGTGTAGCGCCGGAATAGCAGAGCTGAGGTGTGTGTAGTGCCGGAGTAGCAGAGCTGAGGTGTGTAGCGCCGGAATAGCAGAGCTGAGGTGTGTAGCGCCGGAGTAGCAGAGCTGAGGTGTGTGTAGTGCCGGAGTAGCAGAGCTGAGGTGTGTAGTGCCGGAGTAGCAGAGCTGAGGTGTGTAGTGCCGGAGTAGCAGAGCTGAGGTGTGTAGCGCCGGAGTAGCAGAGCTGAGGTGTGTAGTGCCGGAGTAGCAGAGCTGAGGTGTGTAGTGCCGGAGTAGCAGAGCGAGGTGTGTGTAGCGCCGGAGTAGCAGAGCGAGGTGTGTGTAGCGCCGGAGTAGCAGAGCGAGGTGTGTGTAGCGCCGGAGTAGCAGAGCGAGGTGTGTGTAGCACCGGAGTAGCAGAGCGAGGTGTGTGTAGCGCCGGACTAGCAGAGCGAGGTGTGTGTAGCGCCGGAGTAGCAGAGCTGAGGTGTGCGTAGCGCCGGAGTAGTGCTGAGCTCTCCCCTCCTCCCCCCGCGCAGGTGAACGGCGTTGACCTGCACAACGCGGAGCATCACGCGGCGGTTGAGGCTCTGCGCAGCTCCGGCACCTCCGTCTCCATGAGCGTGCTGCGAGAGCGGATGGTGGAGCCGGAGAACCCGATCACAGTCACCCCCCTACGCCCCGAGGCGGAGTACAGCCTGCGGGAGAAGCATGGCGGCACAGCGCCCTGCGCAGAGGGAGAGGGGGAGCGCGACGCCATCCACAAGCTCTCTACCTGCCTGGTGCGCAACGACAAGGGCCTGGGGTTCAGCATCGCTGGGGGGCTGGGGAGCACCCCCTACCGTACGGGGGACACTGTGAGTATATACACAAGGGGGTCACTGTGAGTGTATACTGTGTGTGTCTGTATACACAAGGGGGTCACTGTGAGTGTATACTGTGTGTGTCTGTGTATACACAAGGGGGTCACTGAGTATATACTGTGTGTGTGTCTGTGTATACACAAGGGGGTCACTGTGAGTATATACTGTGTGTGTCTGTGTATACACAAGGGGGTCACTGAGTATATACTGTGTGTGTGTCTGTGTATACACAAGGGTGTCACTGTGAGTATATACTGTGTGTGTCTGTGTATACACAAGGGGGTCACTGAGTATATACTGTGTGTGTCTGTATACACAAGGGGGTCACTGTGAGTATATACTGTGTGTGTCTGTGTATACACAAGGGGGTCACTGAGTATGTACTGTGTGTGTGTCTGTGTATACACAAGGGGGTCACTGTGAGTATATACTGTGTGTGTCTGTGTATACACAAGGGGGTCACTGAGTATATACTGTGTGTGTGTCTGTGTATACACAAGGGGGTCACTTTGAGTACAGTATATACTGTGTGTGTCTGTGTATACACAAGGGGGTCACTTTGAGTACAGTATATACTGTGTGTGTGTGTGTGTGTGTGTGTGTGTGTGTGTATATACACATATACACACACGTATACACACATATACATACTTGTATACACACATACACATACATATACACATACACACACACCATTGTGAGTATATACTGTGTGTGTGTATACACAAGGGGGACAGTGTGTGTTACACAGGGAGCTGAGGGTTTGGTAAGCACCCCCTATATTTGTGTGTATATTTTTTCATATATATGTGTCTCCTGCCCCATCTCACGTATGGGTGTGACCCGTGTATCCTGCCCCATCTCACGTATGGGTGTGACCCGTGTATCCTGCCCCTGCTCACGTATGGGTGTGACCCGTGTATCCTGCCCCCGCTCACGTATGGGTGTGACCCGTGTATCCTGCCCCCGCTCACGTATGGGTGTGACCCGTGTATCCTGCCCCTGCTCACGTATGGGTGTGACCCGTGTATCTTGCCCCTGCTCACGTATGGGTGTATCCTGCCCCTGCTCACGTATGGGTGTGACCCGTGTATCTTGCCCCTGCTCACGTATGGGTGTGACCCGTGTATCCTGCCCCTGCTCACGTATGGGTGTGACCCGTGTATCCTTCCCCTGCTCACGTATGAATGTGACCCCGTGTATCCTGCCCCTGCTCACGTATGGGTGTGACCCGTGTATCCTGCCCCTGCTCACGTATGGGTGTGACCCGTTTTATCCTGCCCCTGCTCACGTATGAATGTGACCCGTGTATCTTGCCCCTGCTCACGTGTGGGTGTGACCCGTCTATCCTGCCCCTGCTCACGTATGAATGTGACCCGTGTATCCTGCCCCTGCTCACGTATGGGTGTGACCCGTGTATCCTGCCCCTGCTCACGTATGGGTGTGACCCGTGTATCTTGCCCCTGCTCACGTATGGGTGTGACCCGTGTCCTGCCCCTGCTCACGTATGGGTGTGACCCGTGTATCCTGTCCCTGCTCACGTATGGGTGTGACCCGTTTTATCCTGCCCCTGCTCACGTGTGGGTGTGACCCGTGTATCCTGCCCCTGCTCACGTATGAATGTGACCCGTGTATCTTGCCCCTGCTCACGTATGGGTGTGACCCGTGTATCCTGCCCCTGCTCACGTATGAATGTGACCCGTGTATCCTGCCTCTGCTCACGTATGGGTGTGACCCGTGTATCCTGCCCCTGCTCACGTATGGGTGTGACCCGTTTTATCCTGCCCCTGCTCACGTGTGGGTGTGACCCGTGTATCCTGCCCCTGCTCACGTATGAATGTGACCCGTGTATCCTGCCCCTGCTCACGTATGGGTGTGACCCGTGTATCCTGCCCCTGCTCACGTATGAATGTGACCCGTGTATCCTGCCCCTGCTCACGTATGGGTGTGACCCGTGTATCCTGCCCCAGCTCACGTATGGGTGTGACCCGTGTATCCTGCCCCTGCTCACGTATGACTGTGACCCGTGTATCCTGCCCCTGCTCACGTATGAATGTGACCCGTGTATCCTGCCTCTGCTCACGTATGGGTGTATCCTGCCCCTGCTCACGTATGGGTGTGACCCGTGTATCCTGCCCCTGCTCACGTATGGGTGTGACCCGTGTATCCTGCCCCCGCGCACGTATGGGTGTGACCCGTGTATCCTGCCCCTGCTCACGTATGGGTGTGACCCGTGTATCCTGCCCCTGCTCACGTATGGGTGTGACCCGTGTATCCTGCCTCTGCTCACGTATGGGTGTGACCCGTGTATCCTGCCCCTGCTCACTTATGGGTGTGACCCGTGTATCCTGCCTCTGCTCACGTATGGGTGTGACCCGTGTATCCTGCCCCTGCTCACTTATGAATGTGACCCGTGTATCCTGCCCCTGCTCACGTATGGGTGTGACCCGTGTATTCTGCCCCTGCTCACGTATGAATGTGACCCGTGTATCCTGCCCCTGCTCACGTATGAATGTGACCCGTGTATCCTGCCCCTGCTCACGTATGGGTGTGACCCGTGTATCCTGCCCCTGCTCACGTATGGGTGTGACCCGTGTATCCTGCCCCTGCTCACGTATGGGTGTGACCCGTGTATCCTGCCCCTGCTCACGTATGGGTGTGACCCGTGTATCCTGCCCCTGCTCACGTATGGGTGTGACCCGTGTATCCTGCCCCTGCTCACGTATGGGTGTGACCCGTGTATCCTGCCCCTGCTCACGTATGGGTGTGACCCGTGTATCGTGCCCCCGCTCACGTATGAATGTGACCCGTGTATCCTGCCCCTGCTCACGTATGGAGGTGACCCGTGTATCCTGCCCCTGCTCACGTATGGGTGTGACCCGTGTATCCTGCCCCTGCTCACGTATGGGTGTGACCCGTGTATCGTGCCCCTGCTCACGTATGAATGTGACCCGTGTATCCTGCCTCTGCTCACGTATGGGTGTATCCTGCCCCTGCTCACGTATGAATGTGACCCGTGTATCCTGCCCGTGCTCACGTATGGGTGTGAAACTTGGACCCTAAATGCGAAGATAATTCACAAGCTTCAGACAAAGCAAAGAAAGTATGGAGAGATGCACGCTGGGTATTACCCGAAGTATGGAGAGATGTATGCTGGGTATTACCCGAAGTATGGAGAGATGCACGCTGGGTATTACCCGAAGTATGGAGAGATGCACGCTGGGTGTTACCCGAAGTATGGAGAGATGCATGCTGGGTATTACCCGAAGTATGGAAAGATGTATACTGGGTATTACCCGAAGTATGGAGAGATGCATGCTGGGTGTTACCCGAAGTATGGAGAGATGCATGCTGGGTATTACCCGAACTATGGAGAGATGCATGCTGGGTATTACCCAAAGTATGGAGAGATGCATGCTGGGTATTACCCGATGTATGGAGGGATGTATGATGGGTATTACCCGAAGTATGGAGGGATGCATGATGGGTATTACCCGAAGTTTGGAGGGATGCATGCTGGGTATTACCCAAAGTATGGAGGGATGTATGCTGGGTATTACCCGAAGTATGGAGAGATGTATGCTGGGTATTACCTGAAGTTTGGAGAGATGCATGATGGGTATTAGCCGAAGTATGGAGAGATGCATGATGGGTATTACACAATTGAATTGATTCAACATTCAGTATCCATGTGTGAGAGAGTATGTGACCCTTTAGATTCAGTACCTGGTGGCGCCCCCTTTAGATTCAGTACCTGGTGGCGCCCCCTTTAGATTCAGTACCTGGTGGCGCCCCCTTTAGATTCAGTACCTGGTGGCGCCCCCTTTAGATTCAGTACCTGGTGGCGCCCCCTTTAGATTCAGTACCTGGTGGCGCCCCCTTTAGATTCAGTACCTGGTGGCGCCCCCTTTAGATTCAGTACCTGGTGGCGCCCCCTTTAGATTCAGTACCTGATGGCGCCCCCTTTAGATTCAGTACCTGGTGGCGCCCCCTTTAGATTCAGTACCTGGTGGCGCCCCCTTTAGATTCAGTACCTGGTGGCGCCCCCTTTAGATTCAGTACCTGGTGGCGCCCCCTTTAGATTCAGTACCTGGTGGCGCCCCCTTTAGATTCAGTACCTGGTGGCGCCCCTTTAGATTCAGTACCTGGTGGCGCCCCCTTTAGATTCAGTACCTGGTGGCGCCCCCTTTAGATTCAGTACCTGGTGGCGCCCCCTTTAGATTCAGTACCTGGTGGCGCCCCCTTTAGATTCAGTACCTGGTGGCGCCCCCTTTAGATTCAGTACCTGGTGGCGCCCCCTTTAGATTCAGTACCTGGTGGCGCCCCCTTTAGATTCAGTACCTGGTGGCGCCCCCTTTAGATTCAGTACCTGGTGGCGCCCCCTTTAGATTCAGTACCTGATGGCGCCCCCTTTAGATTCAGTACCGGGTGGCGCCCCCTTTAGATTCAGTACCTGGTGGCGCCCCCTTTAGATTCAGTACCTGGTGGCGCCCCCTTTAGATTCAGTACCTGGTGGCGCCCCCTTTAGATTCAGTACCTGGTGGCGCCCCCTTTAGATTCAGTACCTGGTGGCGCCCCCTTTAGATTCAGTACCTGATGGCGCCCCCTTTAGATTCAGTACCGGGTGGCGCCCCCTTTAGATTCAGTACCTGGTGGCGCCCCCTTTAGATTCAGTACCTGGTGGCGCCCCCTTTAGATTCAGTACCTGGTGGCGCCCCCTTTAGATTCAGTACCTGGTGGCGCCCCCTTTAGATTCAGTATCTGGTGGCGCCCCCTTTAGATTCAGTACCTGGTGGCGCCCCCTTTAGATTCAGTACCTGGTGGCGCCCCCTTGATCAGCAATGACATAGAGGAATATAGGTTGAGGAATTTTGGCCCATTCCTCCTTGCAGAACTGCTTCATCTCAGTGACGTTTGAGGATTTCCTGGCATGGACAGCTCGCTTCAGGTCCAGGCACAACATTTCCATGGGGTTTAAATCCAGACTGTGACTAGGCCGTTCTAAAACACGGAATTTCCTCTTCTGCAGCCGTTCTTTTGTACATCTGCTTGTATGTTTAGGATTACTGTCTTGCTGCATGAGCCACTTCTGCTTCAGCTCACGGACGGACGGACGGCCTGACTTTCTCCTCTAGAGTCTTCTGATACAATGCAGAATTCATAGTTGTGTCAATGATGGCAAAGCGTCCAGGTGCTGAGGCAGCAAAGCAGCCCCAAACCACCACACTCCCACCACCATGCATGACGGTTGGGATGCGGTTCTTCTGTTCGAACGCAGTGTTTGGTTTTCACCAAATGTAACATTGAGGCAAAAAGTTCTACTTTTGACTCGTCTGCCCAGAGAACATTGTTCTAGAAGTCTTGTGGATAATCTATGTGCTCTTTGGTGAACTTCAGATGGGCAGAAATGTTCTTTTTAGAGAGCAGTGGTTCCCTCCTGTCTAACTTTCCATGAACACCATGGTGAATAGGTACAGGATATACACAGCAGGTATACAGAACCTGGTGAATAGGTACAGCATATACACAGCAGGTATACAGAACCTGGTGCATAGGTAGAGGATATACACAGCAGGTATACAGAACCTGGTGAATAAGTACAGGATATACACAGCAGGTATACAGAACCTGGTGAATAGGTACAGGATATACACAGCAGGTATACAGAACCTGGTGAATAGGTAGAGGATATACACAGCAGGTATACAGAACCTGGTGAATAGGTAGAGGATATACACAGCAGGTATACAGTACCTGGTGAATAGGTACAGGATATACACAGCAGGTATACAGAACCTGGTGCATAGGTAGAGGATATACACAGCAGGTATACAGTACCTGGTGAATAGGTACAGGATATACACAGCAGGTATACAGATCTTTTTGAACAGGTACAGGATATACACAGCAATACAAAAGAGATAATAAGTGGCACACCACTGTTTAAAGAAATAATTTCTCAAGGTGTTTGTATTTGGTGCTCACCTTCCGTTGATCCTGGCGTCCCAAAGCTGGATCCAAAGTAATAGCAAGATAGGAGAAAGGAAGAGGCACACAAACACCTTTGGTCTGAGGAAGGGACTGCTTGTCCTGAAACGTTACCATTGTTAGCTCTGAGGCATTAATACATTTGAAATCATTTGATTCCACTACAATTTGTGTGCCTCTTCCTTTCTCCTATCTTGGATATACACAGCAGGTATACAGAACCTGGTGAATAGGTACAGGATATACACAGCAGGTATACAGAACCTGGTGATTAGGTACAGGATATACACAGCAGGTATACAGAACCTGGTGAATAGGTACAGGATATACACAGCAGGTATACAGAACCTGGTGATTAGGTACAGGATATACACAGCAGGTATACAGAACCTGGTGAATAGGTACAGGATATACACAGCAGGTATACAGAACCTGGTGAATAGGTACAGGATATACACAGCAGGTATACAGAACCTGGTGATTAGGTACAGGATATACACAGCAGGTATACAGAACCTGGGGAACAGGTACAGGATATACACAGCAGGTATAAGGATCTTGGGGAACAGGTACAGGATATACACAGCAGGTATACAGAACCTGGTGAACAGGTACAGGATATACACAGCAGGTATACAGAACTTGGTGAACAGGTACAGGATATACACAGCAGGTATACAGAACCTGGTGAATAGGTACAGGATATACACAGCAGGTATACAGAACCTGGTGAATAGGTACAGGATATACACAGCAGATATACAGAACATGGTGAATAGGTACAGGATATACACAGCAGGTATACAGAACCTGGTGAACAGGTACAGGATGCACACAGCAGGTATACAGAACCTGGTGAACAGGTACAGGATATACACAGCAGGTATACAGAACCTGGTGAACAGGTACAGGATATACACAACAGGTATACAGAACCTGGTGAACAGGTACAGGATACACACAGCAGGTATACAGAACCTGGTGACCAGGTACAGGATATACACAGCAGGTATACAGAACCTGGTGAATAGGTACAGGATATACACAGCAGGTATACAGAACCTGGTGAATAGGTACAGGATATACACAGCAGGTATACAGAACCTGGTGAACAGGTACAGGATATACACAGCAGGTATACAGAACATGGTGAATAGGTACAGGATATACACAGCAGGTATACAGAACATGGTGAATAGGTACAGGATAAACACAGCAGGTATACAGAACCTGGTGAATAGGTACAGGATATACACAGCAGGTATACAGAACCTGGTGAATAGGTACAGGATATACACAGCAGGTATACCGAACCTGGTGAACAGGTACAGGATATACACAGCAGGTATACAGAACCTGGTGAATAGGTAGAGGATATACACAGCAGGTATAAAGAACCTGGTGAATAGGTACAGGATATACACAGCAGGTATACAGATCTTGGTGACCAGGTACAGGATATACACAGCAGGTATACAGATCTTGGTGTACAGGATATACACAGCAGGTATACAGATCTTGGTGAACAGGTACAGGATATACACAGCAGATATATAGATCTTGGTGACCAGGTACGAGATATACACAGCAGGTACTGTATACAGATCTTGGTGTACAGGATATACACAGCGGGTATACAGATCTTGGTGTACAGGATATACACAGCAGGTATACAGATCTTGGTGAACAGGTACTGTTGGAGTATATGCTGAGATAGATGGGTGGCTGTAGATGGTGTTATTAGAAATTCTGCTGCTCTGCTATCGCGATATACAACTAAGTAACCTAAATTAACCCTGACCTACTCAGCAGGGCGCTGTTAGTTTCCTGGGGGTATTAGACGGGGCTCTCGCTGAATGGGTGTATATAGGGTTCTTAGTTGGGGCTGTTTCCCATGTTTTTGTGGGTGTCGGTGATCACCCCTCCCGTGCCTGGTAATCGGTGAAGCCGTGAGTTTTTGGCGCCATATTAAGACGTCCGTTTGATGTGCGAGGTTTAATCCGCGGGAATGTATCGCTCTCCCTATTGTATAAATATTGTTATCGGGAGGAATTTGTCACCGCTGCTGTGCACTGACCTAATGATTACATCGCTGTCTGCGGAGGGGTGAGGGGGGCGCCGAAAATAACCTCCCAGCTGTTACGTGACTCCTGCCCCCCCCGTTTGTGCAGCTGTGTGTTATTCTGTGCCCGCACCCTGCAGCGTGTGCAGCTGTGTGTGTTTCTGTGCCCGCACCCTGCAGCGTGTGCAGCTGTGTGTGTGTTTCTGTACCCGCACCCTGCAGCGTGTGTGCAGCTGTGTGTTTCTGTACCCGCACCCCGCAGCGTGTGCAGCTGTGTGTGTTTCTGTGCCCGCACCCCGCAGCGTGTGTGCAGCTGTGTGTGTTTCTGTGCCCGCACCCTGCAGCGTGTGTGCAGCTGTGTGTGTTTCTGTGCCCGCACCCCGCAGCGTGTGCAGCTGTGTGTTTCTGTGCCCGCACACCGCAGCGTTTGTGCAGCTGTGTGTGTTTCTGTGCCCTCACCCTGCAGCGTGTGTGCAGCTGTGTGTGTTTCTGTGCCCGCACCCCGCAGCGTGTGTGCAGCTGTGTGTGTTTCTGTGCCCGCACCCCGCAGCGTTTGTGCAGCTGTGTGTTATTCTGTGCCCGCACCCTGCAGCGTGTGCAGCTGTGTGTGTTTCTGTGCCCGCACCCTGCAGCGTGTGCAGCTGTGTGTGTTTCTGTGCCCGCACCCTGCAGCGTGTGTGCAGCTGTGTGTGTTTCTGTGCCCGCACCCTGCAGCGTGTGTGCAGCTGTGTGTGTTTCTGTGCCCGCACCCTGCAGCGTGTGTGCAGCTGTGTGTGTTTCTGTGCCCGCACCCTGCAGCGTGCGTGCAGCTGTGTGTGTTTCTGTGCCCGCTCCCCGCAGCGTGCGTGCAGCTGTGTGTGTTTCTGTGCCCGCACCCCGCAGCGTGTGTGCAGCTGTGTGTGTTTCTGTGCCCGCACCCTGCAGCGTGTGCAGCTGTGTGTGTTTCTGTGCCCGCTCCCCGCAGCGTGTGCAGCTGTGTGTTTCTGTGCCCGCACCCTGCAGCGTGTGCAGCTGTGTGTGTTTCTGTGCCCGCTCCCCGCAGCGTGTGCAGCTGTGTGTGTTTCTGTGCCCGCACCCTGCAGCGTGTGTGCAGCTGTGTGTGTTTCTGTGCCCGCACCCTGCAGCGTGTGTGCAGCTGTGTGTGTTTCTGTGCCCGCTCCCCGCAGCGTGTGTGCAGCTGTGTGTGTTTCTGTGCCCGCTCCCCGCAGCGTGTGCAGCTGTGTTTCTGTGCCCGCACCCTGCAGCGTGCGTGCAGCTGTGTGTGTTTCTGTGCCCGCACCCCGCAGCGTTTGTGCAGCTGTGTGTTATTCTGTGCCCGCACCCTGCAGCGTGTGCAGCTGTGTGTGTTTCTGTGCCCGCACCCCGCAGCGTGTGTTTCTGTGCCCGCACCCCGCAGCGTGTGTGCAGCTGTGTGTGTTTCTGTGCCCGCACCCTGCAGCGTGTGTGCAGCTGTGTGTGTTTCTGTGCCCGCACCCCGCAGCGTTTGTGCAGCTGTGTGTTATTCTGTGCCCGCACCCTGCAGAGTGTGCTGCTGTGTGTGTTTCTGTGCCCGCACCCCGCAGCGTGTGTGCAGCTGTGTGTTTCTGTGCCCGCACCCCGCAGCGTGTGTGCAGCTGTGTGTGTTTCTGTGCCCGCTCCCCGCAGCGTGTGTGCAGCTGTGTGTTTCTGTGCCCGCACCCCGCAGCGTGTGTGCAGCTGTGTGTGTTTCTGTGCCCGCACCCCGCAGCGTGTGTGCAGCTGTGTGTGTTTCTGTGCTCGGACCCTGCAGCGTGTGTGCAGCTGTGTGTTTCTGTGCCCGCACCCTGCAGCGTGTGTGCAGCTGTGTGTGTTTCTGTGCCCGCACCCCGCAGCGTGTGTGCAGCTGTGTGTTTCTGTGCCCGAACCCTGCAGCGTGTGTGCAGCTGTGTGTGTGTTTCTGTGCCCGCACCCCGCAGCGTGTGTGCAGCTGTGTGTGTTTCTGTGCCCGCACCCCACAGCGTGTGCAGCTGTGTTTCTGTGCCCGCACCCCGCAGTGTGTGTGCAGCTGTGTGTTTCTGTGCCCGCACCCTGCAGCGTGTGTGCAGCTGTGTGTGTTTCTGTGCTCGGACCCTGCAGCGTGTGTGCATCTGTGTGTGTTTCTGTGCCCGCACCCTGCAACGTGAATGCAGCTGTGTGTGTTTCTGTGCCCGCACCCTGCAGCGTGTGTGCAGCTGTGTGTGTTTCTGTGCCCGCACCCTGCAGCGTGTGTGCAGCTGTGTGTGTGTTTCTGTGCACGCACCCCGCAGCGTGTGTGCAGCTGTGTGTGTTTCTGTGCCCGCACCCCGCAGCGTGTGTGCAGCTGTGTTTCTGTGCCCGCACCCCGCAGCGTGTGTGCAGCTGTGTGTTTCTGTGCCCGCACCCTGCAGCGTGTGTGCAGCTGTGTGCGCACCCTGCAGCGTGTGTGCAGCTGTGTGTGTTTCTGTGCCCGCACCCTACAGCGTGTGTGCAGCTGTGTGTTTCTGTGCTCTGACCCTGTAGCGTGTGCAGCTGTGTGTGTTTCTGTGCCCGCACCCTGCAGTGTGTGTGCAGCTGTGTGTGTTTCTGTGCCCGCACCCCGCAGCGTGTGTGCAGCTTTGTGATTCTGTGCCCGCACCCCGCAGCGTGTGTGCAGCTGTGTGTGTTTCTGTGCTCGGACGCTGCAGTGTGTGTGCAGCTGTGTGTTTCTGTGCTCGGACCCTGCAGCGTGTGCGCAGCGCTGTGTGTTTCTGTGCCCGCACCCCGCAGCGTATGTGCAGCTGTGTGTGTTTCTGTGCCCGCACCCTGCAGCGTGTGTGCAGCTGTGTGTGTTTCTGTGCCCGCACCCTGCAGTGTGTGTGCAGCTGTGTGTGTTTCTGTGCCCGCACCCCGCAGCGTGTGTGCAGCTTTGTGATTCTGTGCCCGCACCCCGCAGCGTGTGTGCAGCTGTGTGTGTTTCTGTGCTCGGACCCTGCAGCGTGTGTGCTGCTGTGTGTGTTTCTGTGCTCGGACCCTGCAGCGTGTGTGCAGCTGTATGTGTTTCTGTGCCCGCACCCCGCAGCGTGTGTGCAGCTGTGTGTGTTTCTGTGCCCGCACCCTGCAGCGTGTGTGCAGCTGTGTGTGTTTCTGCTCGGGCTTCATAATAATAATGCAGGGATTGTGTGTGTGTGTGTGTGTGTGTGTGTGTGTGTATCTCCCTTACCGTGCCCCCCTCTGTACCTGATCTCCCTTACCGTGTCCCCCTCTGTACCTGATCTCCCTTACCGTGCTCCCCTATGTACCTGATCTCCCTTACCGTGCCCCCCTCCGTACCTGATCTCCCTTACCGTGCCCCCCTCTGTACCTGATCTCCCTTACCGTGCTCCCCTCTGTACCTGATCTCCCTTACCGTGCCCCCCTCTGTACCTGAACTCCCTTACCGTGCCCCCCTCTGTACCTGATCTCCCTTACCGTGCCCCCCTCCGTACCGGATCTCCCTTACCATGCCCCCCTCTGTACCTGATCTCCCTTACCGTGCCCCCCTCTGTACCTGATCTCCCTTACCGTGCCCCCCTCCGTACCTGATCTCCCTTACCGTGCCCCCCTCCGTACCTGATCTCCCTTACCGTGCCCCCCTCTGTACCTGATCTCCCTTACCGTGCTCCCCTCTGTACCTGATCTCCCTTACCGTGCTCCCCTCTGTACCTGATCTCCCTCACCGTGCCCCCCTCTGTACCTGATCTCCCTTACCGTGCCCCCCTCTGTACCTGATCTCCCTTACCGTGCCCCCCTCCGTACCTGAACTCCCTTACCGTGCCCCCCTCTGTACCTAACTCCCTTACCGTGCCCCCCTCTGTACCTGATCTCCCTTACCGTGCCCCCCTCTGTACCTGATCTCCCTTACCGTGCTCCCCTCTGTACCTGATCTCCCTTACTGTGCCCCCCTCTGTACCTGATCTCCCTTACCGTGCCCCCCTCTGTACCTGATCTCCCTTACCGTGCCCCCCTCTGTACCTGATCTCCCTTACCGTGCCCCCCTCTGTACCTGACCTCCCTTACCGTGCTCCCCTCTGTACCTGATCTCCCTTACCGTGCCCCCCTCTGTACCTGATCTCCCTTACCGTGCCCCCCTCTGTACCTGATCTCCCTTACCGTGCCCCCCTCCGTACCTGATCTCCCTTACCGTGCCCCCCTCTGTACCTGATCTCCCTTACCGTGCCCCCCTCTGTACCTGATCTCCCTTACCGTGCCCCCCTCCGTACCTGATCTCCCTTACCGTGCCCCCCTCCGTACCTGATCTCCCTTACCGTGCTCCCCTCTGTACCTGATCTCCCTTACCATGCTCCCCTCTGTACCTGATCTCCCTTACCGTGCCCCCCTCTGTACCTGATCTCCCTTACCGTGCCCCCCTCTGTACCTGATCTCCCTTACCGTCCCCCCCTCCGTACCTGAACTCCCTTACCGTGCCCCCCTCCGTACCTGATCTCCCTTACCGTGCCCCCCTCCGTACCTGAACTCCCTTACCGTGCCCCCCTCTGTACCTAACTCCCTTACCGTGCCCCCCTCTGTACCTGATCTCCCTTACCGTGCCCCCCTCTGTACCTGATCTCCCTTACCGTGCTCCCCTCTGTACCTGATCTCCCTTACCGTGCCCCCCTCTGTACCTGATCTCCCTTACCGTGCCCCCCTCTGTACCTGATCTCCCTTACCGTGCCCCCCTCTGTACCTGATCTCCCTTACCGTGCCCCCCTCTGTACCTGATCTCCCTTACCGTGCCCCCCTCTGTACCTGACCTCCCTTACCGTGCTCCCCTCTGTACCTGATCTCCCTTACCGTGCCCCCCTCTGTACCTGACCTCCCTTACCGTGCCCCCCTCTGTACCTGATCTCCCTTACCGTGCCCCCCTCCGTACCTGATCTCCCTTACCGTGCCCCCCTCTGTACCTGATCTCCCTTACCGTGCCCCCCTCTGTACCTGATCTCCCTTACCGTGCCCCCCTCCGTACCTGAACTCCCTTACCGTGCCCCCCTCCGTACCTGATCTCCCTTACCGTGCCCCCCTCCGTACCTGATCTCCCTTACCGTGCCCCCCTCTGTACCTGATCTCCCTTACCGTGCCCCCCTCTGTACCTGATCTCCCTTACCGTGCTCCCCTCTGTACCTGATCTCCCTTACCGTGCCCCCCTCTGTACCTGATCTCCCTTACCGTGCCCCCCTCTGTACCTGATCTCCCTTACCGTGCCCCCCTCTGTACCTGATCTCCCTTACCGTGCCCCCCTCTGTACCTGACCTCCCTTACCGTAAAAAAGAGAGAAAAACAGCGCAAAAAAACCTCATGGTGTAGTATTTAAAGAATATTTATAAGATAAAAAAGGGGTGATTATTGCACGTACATCAAGAAAAAGCATATATCAACAGGACATGTTTTGGACATGTTACCACTCTTGAAAACTGCTCCGTGTGGGCTCACTGTCTCTCTGGATGGTCCTCTTATCCTCAGTAGCCGTCCCAACGAGGGGTGCACACCTCGTGAGGGATTCGCCCCACAGTGTGAGTCTGCTCAAAAGCGTTAGTCTCTGATCTCCAGCGGGTCACTCGGCGGGAAGTTCAAACCTCTGTGAGGGATCTCCCATCAGCTGTGATCGTGGCAAACGCTATGCTCACACAGGCCGTTCCGGGTTGAGCTGCAGTCGTCCTGACGTCGTCAGACGGCGCCCTTGTATCACTCCCGCCTGCTCGCGGATGGTGAAGGCGATGAATGTCCAATAACATGTGAAGGAAAATATGCTAAATGGCAACCGCAATGGGTATTGATAAAAATAAAGATGGAACGCGCCCTCTCCTACGCGTTTCGTAATCGATACTTCTTCGAAACGCGTAGGAGAGGGCGCGTTCCATCTTTATTTTTATCAATACCCATTGCGGTTGCCATTTAGCATATTTTCCTTCACATGTTATTGGACATTCATCGCCTTCACCATCAGCGAGCAGGCGGGAGTGATACAAGGGCGCCGTCTGATGACGTCAGGACGACTGCGGCTCAACCCGGAACGGCCTGTGTGAGCATAGCGTTTGCCACGATCACAGCTGATGGGAGATCCCTCACAGAGGTTTGAACTTCCCGCCGAGTGACCCGCTGGAGATCAGAGACTAATGCTTTTGAGCAGACTCACACTGTGGGGCGAATCCCTCACGAGGTGTGCACCCCTCGTTGGGACGGCTACTGAGGATAAGAGGACCATCCAGAGAGACAGTGAGCCCACACGGAGCAGTTTTCAAGAGTGGTAACATGTCCAAAACATGTCCTGTTGATATATGCTTTTTCTTGATGTACGTGCAATAATCACCCCTTTTTTATCTTATAAATATTCTTTAAATACTACACCATGAGGTTTTTTTGCGCTGTTTTTCTCTCTTTTTTTCTGTATTAGTTGGATAGCTGAGCCATCCCCTAGAAACTGCAGCATAAAACCTCCCTATAAAGGTTGTATATTACTTTGTTCACAATATCACTTAACCTCTATATACCACTAATGATCGCATTATCTGTTTTATTCACTCTCCCTTACCGTGCCTCTCACCTTTTCCAGGCTATCTTCATCTCTCGGATAGCAGAGGGTGGAGCTGCTCACCGGGACGGGATACTCCGAGTAGGAGACAGAGTCATCTCTGTAAGTATTCTCCTGCTCCCCACACGTCTCCCCCCCCCCCCCGATGTCACAGGACTGTCTCCCGGGTCAGTGGGACTGTGCTGGGGGAACCCGTAGCACACGACCTGCCCTCCCCCCCCCGTCACAGGACTGTCTCCCGGGTCAGTGGGACTGTGCTGGGGGAACCCGTAGCACACGACCTGCCCTCCCCTCCTGTCACAGGACTGTCTCCCGGGTCAGTGGGACGGTGCTGGGGGAACCCGTAGCACACGACCTGCCCTCATGGTAGAACTTGATCCCTTGACTCGCTCTCACGTGGTCGGGCTGGAGGCCACATGCTTGGTAAGGACTTCTCCTGGTAATATTATGAGGTGTGCATTACAGTCGCAGCTCTGCAGCTCTGCAGCTCTGCAGCTGAGTGCAGCCGAGTGTTATACCACGTCGGGAAACGGACAACCGGCCGCGGCCGTGGCCGTGCAGCCACGGGGGGGCAGCTGCTAATGGCCCCAAGGTAGGGGTTAGGGGTTTTAGGGTAAGAGGTTAAGATGAGGGCTTTTAAAGTGAAAGGTTACGGTTTTTGGGATAAGGAGATACGGTTTTTGGGATAAGGGGTTACGGGTTATAGGATAAGGGGTTACGGTTTTTGGGATAAGGGGTTACGGTTTTTGGGATAAGGGGTTACGGGTTATAGGATAAGTGGTTACGGGTTATAGGATAAGGGGTTACGGTTTTTGGGATAAGGGGTTACGGTTTTTGGGATAAGGGGTTACGGTTTTTGGGATAAGGGGTTACGTTTTATAGGATAAGGGGTTACGGTTTATAGGATAAGGGGTTACGGTTTATAGGATAAGGGGTTACGGTTTATAGGATAAGGGGTTACGTGTTATAGGATAAGGGGTTACGGGTTATAAGATAAGGGGTTACGGGTTATAGGATAAGTGGTTACGGGTTATAGGATAAGTGGTTACGGGTTATAGGATAAGGGGTTACGGTTTTTGGGATAAGGGGTTACGGTTTTTGGGATAAGGGGTTACGGTTTTTGGGATAAGGGGTTACGTTTTATAGGATAAGGGGTTACGGTTTATAGGATAAGGGGTTACGGTTTATAGGATAAGGGGTTACGGTTTATAGGATAAGGGGTTACGGTTTTTGGGATAAGGGGTTACGGGTTATAGGATAAGGGGTTACGGGTTATAGGATAAGGGGTTACGGTTTTTGGGATAAGGGGTTACGGTTTATAGGATAAGGGGTTACGGTTTATAGGATAAGGGGTTACGGTTTATAGGATAAGGGGTTACGGTTTATAGGATAAGGGGTTACGGTTTTTGGGATAAGGGGTTACGGGTTATAGGATAAGGGGTTACGGTTTTTGGGATAAGGGGTTACGGTTTATAGGATAAGTGGTTACTGTTTATAGGATAAGGGGTTACGTTTTTTGGGATAAGGGGTTACGTTTTTTGGGATAAGGGGTTACGTGTTATAGGATAAGGGGTTACGTGTTATAGGATAAGTGGTTACGGGTTATAGGATAAGTGGTTACGGGTTATAGGATAAGTGGTTACGGGTTATAGGATAAGGGGTTACGGTTTTTGGGATAAGGGGTTACGGTTTTTGGGATAAGGGGTTACGTTTTATAGGATAAGGGGTTACGGTTTATAGGATAAGGGGTTACGGTTTATAGGATAAGGGGTTACGGTTTATAGGATAAGGGGTTACGTGTTATAGGATAAGGGGTTACGGGTTATAAGATAAGGGGTTACGGGTTATAGGATAAGTGGTTACGGGTTATAGGATAAGTGGTTACGGGTTATAGGATAAGGGGTTACGGTTTTTGGGATAAGGGGTTACGGTTTTTGGGATAAGGGGTTACGGTTTTTGGGATAAGGGGTTACGTTTTATAGGATAAGGGGTTACGGTTTATAGGATAAGGGGTTACGGTTTATAGGATAAGGGGTTACGGTTTATAGGATAAGGGGTTACGTGTTATAGGATAAGGGGTTACGGGTTATAAGATAAGGGGTTACGGGTTATAGGATAAGTGGTTACGGGTTATAGGATAAGTGGTTACGGGTTATAGGATAAGGGGTTACGGTTTTTGGGATAAGGGGTTACGGTTTTTGGGATAAGGGGTTACGGTTTTTGGGATAAGGGGTTACGTTTTATAGGATAAGGGGTTACGGTTTATAGGATAAGGGGTTACGGTTTATAGGATAAGGGGTTACGGTTTATAGGATAAGGGGTTACGTGTTATAGGATAAGGGGTTACGGGTTATAAGATAAGGGGTTACGGGTTATAGGATAAGTGGTTACGGGTTATAGGATAAGTGGTTACGGGTTATAGGATAAGGGGTTACGGTTTTTGGGATAAGGGGTTACGGTTTTTGGGATAAGGGGTTACGGTTTTTGGGATAAGGGGTTACGTTTTATAGGATAAGGGGTTACGGTTTATAGGATAAGGGGTTACGGTTTATAGGATAAGGGGTTACGGTTTATAGGATAAGGGGTTACGGTTTATAGGATAAGGGGTTACGGTTTTTGGGATAAGAGGTTACGGGTTATAGGATAAGGGGTTACGGTTTTTGGGATAAGGGGTTACGGTTTATAGGATAAGGGGTTACGGTTTATAGGATAAGGGGTTACGGTTTATAGGATAAGGGGTTACGGTTTATAGGATAAGGGGTTACGGTTTTTGGGATAAGGGGTTACGGGTTATAGGATAAGGGGTTACGGTTTTTGGGATAAGGGGTTACGGTTTATAGGATAAGTGGTTACGGTTTATAGGATAAGGGGTTACGTTTTTTGGGATAAGGGGTTACGTTTTTTGGGATAAGGGGTTACGTGTTATAGGATAAGGGGTTACGTGTTATAGGATAAAGGGTTACGTGTTATAGGATAAGGGGTTACGGGTTATAGGATAAGGGGTTACGGTTTATAGGATAAGGGGTTACGGGTTATAGGATAAGGGGTTACGGGTTATCGGATAAGGGGTTACGGGTTATCGGATAAGGGGTTACGGGTTATAGGATAAGGGGTTACGGGTTATAGGATAAGGGGTTACGTGTTATAGGATAAGGGGTTACGTGTTATAGGATAAGGGGTTACGTGTTATAGGATAAGGGGTTACGTGTTATAGGATAAGGGGTTACGTGTTATAGGATAAGGGGTTACGTGTTATAGGATAAGGGGTTACGTGATATAGGATAAGAGGTTACGGGTAATAGGATAAGGGGTTACGGGTTATAGGATAAGGGGTTACGGGTTATAGGATAAGGGGTTACGGGTTATAGGATAAGGGGTTACGGGTTATAGGATAAGGGGTTACGGGTTATAGGATAAGGGGTTACGGGTTATAGGATAAGGGGTTACCGGTTATAGGATAAGGGGTTACGGGTTATAGGATAAGGGGTTACGGGATATAGGATAAGGGGTTACGGGATATAGGATAAGGGGTTACGGGATATAGGATAAGGGGTTACGGGATATAGGATAAGGGGTTACGGGTTATAGGATAATGGGTTACGGGTTATAGGATAATGGGTTACGGGTTAAAGGATAAGGGGTTACGTGTTATAGGATAAGGGGTTACGGGTTATAGGATAAGGGGTTACGGTTTATAGGATAAGGGGTTACGGGTTATAGGATAAGGGGTTACGGGATATCGGATAAGGGGTTACGGGATATAGGATAAGGGGTCACGGTTTTTGGGATAAGGGGTTATGGGATAAGGGTTTACGGTTTTCGGGATAAGGGGTTACGGTTTTTGGGATAAGGGGTTACGGTTTTTGGGATAAGGGGTTACGGTTTTTGGGATAAGGGGTTACGGTTTTTGGGATAAGGGGTTACGTGTTATAGGATAAGGGGTTACGGGTTATAGGATAAGGGGTTACGGGTTATAGGATAAGGGGTTACGGGTTATAGGATAAGGGGTTACGGGTTATAGGATAAGGGGTTACGGTTTATAGGATAAGGGGTTTACGGTTTTTGGGATAAGTGGTTACGGGTTATAGGATAAGGGGTTACGGGTTATAGGATAAGGGGTTACGGGTTATAGGATAAGGGGTTACGGGTTATAGGATAAGGGGTTACGGGTTATAGGATAAGGGGTTACGGGTTATAGGATAAGGGGTTACGGTTTTTGGGATAAGTGGTTACGGTTTTTGGGATAAGGGGTTACGGGTTATAGGATAAGGGGTTACGGGTTATAGGATAAGGGGTTACGGGTTATAGGATAAGGGGTTACGGGTTATAGGATAAGGGGTTACGGGTTATAGGATAAGGGGTTACGGTTTTTGGGATAAGTGGTTACGGTTTTTGGGATAAGGGGTTACGGGTTATAGGATAAGGGGTTACGGGTTATAGGATAAGGGGTTACGGGTTATAGGATAAGGGGTTACGGGTTATAAGATAAGGGTTTACGGGTTATAGGATAAGGGGTTACGGGTTATAAGATAAGGGGTTACGGGTTATAAGATAAGGGTTTACGGGTTATAGGATAAGGGGTTACGGGTTATAGGATAAGGGGTTACGTGTTATAGGATAAGGGGTTACGGTTTTTGGGATAAGGGGTTACGGTTTTTAGGATAAGGGGTTACGGGTTATAGGATAAGGGGTTACGGTTTATAGGATAAGGGGTTACGTTTTTTGGGATAAGGGGTTTCGGTTTATAGGATAAGGGGTTACGGGTTATAGGATAAGGGGTTACGGGTTATAGGATAAGGGGTTACGGTTTTTGGGATAAGGGGTCACGGGTTATAGGATAAGGGGTTACGGGTTATAGGATAAGGGGTTACGGGTTATAGGATAAGGGGTTACGGGTTATAGGATAAGGGGTTATAGGATAAGGGGTTACGGATTTTGGGATAAGGGGTTACGGGTTATAGGATAAGGGGTTACGGATTTTGGGATAAGGGTTTACGGTTTTTAGGATAAGGGGTTACGGTTTTTGGGATAAGGGGTTACGTTTTTTTGGATAAGGGGTTACGTTTTTTTGGATAAGGGGTTACGTTTTTTGGGATAAGGGGTTACGGGTTATAGGATAAGGGGTTACGGGTTATAGGATAAGGGGTTACGGGTTATAGGATAAGGGGTTACGGTTTTTGGGATAAGGGGTTTCGGTTTATAGGATAAGGGGTTACGGGTTATAGGATAAGGGGTTACGGTTTTTGGGATAAGGGGTTTCGGTTTATAGGATAAGGGGTTACGGGTTATAGGATAAGGGGTTTCGGTTTATAGGATAAGGGGTTACGGGTTATAGGATAAGGGGTTATAGGATAAGGGTTTCTGTTTTTGGGATAAGGGGTTTCGGTTTATAGGATAAGGGGTTACGGGTTATAGGATAAGGGGTTACGGTTTTTGGGATAAGGGGTTACGGGTTATAGGATAAGGGGTTATAGGATAAGGGGTTACGGGTTATAGGATAAGGGGTTACGGGTTATAGGATAAGGGATTACGGGTTATAAGATAAGGGTTTACGGTTTTTAGGATAAGGGGTTACGGTTTTTGGGATAAGGGTTTACGGTTTTTAGGATAAGGGGTTACGGTTTTTGGGATAAGGGGTTACGGTTTTTAGGATAAGGGGTTACGTTTTTTGGGATAAGGGGTTACGTTTTTTTGGATAAAGGGTTACGGGTTATAGGATAAGGGGTTACGGTTTTTGGGATAAGGGGTTACGGTTTTTGGGATAAGGGTTTACGGTTTTTAGGATAAGGGGTTACGTTTTTTGGGATAAGGGGTTACGGTTTTTAGGATAAGGGGTTACGTTTTTTGGGATAAGGGGTTACGTTTTTTTGGATAAAGGGTTACGGGTTATAGGATAAGGGGTTACGGTTTTTGAGATAAGGGGTTTCGGTTTATAGGATAAGGGGTTACGGTTTATAGGATAAGGGGTTACGGGTTATAGGATAAGGGGTTATAGGATAAGGGGTTACGGTTTTTGGGATAAGGGGTTTCGGGTTATAGGATAAGGGGTTACGGGTTATAGGATAAGGGGTTACGGGTTATAGGATAAGGGGTTACGGTTTTTGGGATAAGTGGTTACGGTTTTTGGGATAAGGGGTTACGGGTTATAGGATAAAGGGTTACGGGTTATAGGATAAGGGGTTACGGGTTATAGGATAAGGGGTTACGGGTTATAGGATAAGGGGTTACGGGTTATAGGAAAAGCGGTTACGGGTTATAGGATAAGGGGTTACGGGTTATAGGATAAGGGGTTACGGTTTTTGGGATAAGGGGTTACGGTTTTTGGGATAAGGGTTTACGGTTTTTAGGATAAGGGGTTACGTTTTTTGGGATAGGGGGTTACGGTTTTTAGGATAAGGGGTTACGTTTTTTGGGATAAGGGGTTACGTTTTTTTGGATAAAGGGTTACGGGTTATAGGATAAGGGGTTACGGTTTTTGGGATAAGGGGTTTCGGTTTATAGGATAAGGGGTTACGGTTTATAGGATAAGGGGTTACGGGTTATAGGATAAGGGGTTATAGGATAAGGGGTTACGGTTTTTGGGATAAGGGGTTTCGGGTTATAGGATAAGGGGTTACGGGTTATAGGATAAGGGGTTACGGGTTATAGGATAAGGGGTTACGGTTTTTGGGATAAGTGGTTACGGTTTTTGGGATAAGGGGTTACGGGTTATAGGATAAAGGGTTACGGGTTATAGGATAAGGGGTTACGGGTTATAGGATAAGGGGTTACGGGTTATAGGATAAGGGGTTACGGGTTATAGGATAAGGGGTTACGGGTTATAGGAAAAGCGGTTACGGGTTATAGGATAAGGGGTTACGGGTTATAGGATAAGGGGTTACAGTTTTTGGGATAAGGGGTTACGGTTTTTGGGATAAGGGGTTACGTGTTATAGGATAAGGGGTTACGTGTTATAGGATAAGGGGTTACGTGTTGTAGGATAAGGGGTTACGTGTTGTAGGATAAGGGGTTACGGGTTATAGGATAAGGGGTTACGGTTTTTGGGATAAGGGGTTACGGTTTTTGGGATAAGGGGTTATAGGATAAGGGGTTACGGTTTTTGGGATAAGTGCTTACGGTTTTTGGGATAAGGGGTTACGGTTTTTGGGATAAGGGGTTACGTGTTATAGGATAAGGGGTTACGGATTATAGGATAAGGGGTTACGGGTTATAGGATAAGGGGTTACGGGTTATAGGATAAAGGGTTACGGGTTATAGGATAAGGGGTTACGGTTTTTGGGATAAGGGGTTACGGTTTAGGGTTTTTTAGGGTAAGGGGTTACAATTTGGAGTTTTCATTACCTGAAGTGGCCAAATGTCCTTGTGGTGAAACGGCCGCATCTAATTGTCCTACACGCATAACACGTATATTGAGATCTGGGTGTCTGCGTGTCTGCGTGGCAGCGGGTGGGAAAACCGTATATTAAGATCTGGGGTGTCTGCGTGGCAGCGTGGCAGCGGGTGGGAAAACCGTATATTAAGATCTGGGGTGTCTGCGTGGCAGCGTGGCAGCGTGGCAGCGGGTGGGAACACCACAGATTCTTCACGTTGACTTTCTCAGGGATTTGAGTTTTCAGCCACCGGCGGCTTCCTGTGCCCCTGTGACATTATTCCACACACGCGGGAACGTTCGGCAGAAGCCTGTACCGGAGGCGGGATTTATACCTGCGGGGTCAGGAAACATTTATTTAGGGGTTTACTTTCCCTGCCTCTGTCTCATTAAAATATACTGCAATACTTCTCCACTTGGACAGATAGTCTATTGATTATAGATTAGCATTTAAAGCATACTACCTCTGTTGCTTTCTTCTTCTTTTCCAACTCCTAGAACGAGACATTTCAGGATTTTGTGCTTATTTTTGTTTAAATCGGGATCATATTTTTTTCTGGGTATTTTAATTTCATTTTTACAAACAATGTGTGTATCAGTATTCATTATAAACAGACTCGGACATCGGGGTTGTTTCCTGCGTTCCCCAGTCCGTGGTGTGTTCCTGTGTCCGTGCCTGCGTTCCCCAGTCCGTGGTGTGTTCCTGTGTCCGTGCCTGCGTTCCCCAGTCCGTGGTGTGTTCCTGTGTCCGTGTCTGCGTTCCCCAGTCCGTGGTGTGTTCCTGTGTCCGTGCCTGCGTTCCCCAGTCCGTGGTGTGTTTCTGTGTCCGTGTCTGCGTTCCCCTGTCCGTGGTGTGTTCCTGTGTCCGTGCCTGCGTTCCCCAGTCCGTGGTGTGTGTCTGTGTCCGTGCCTGCGCTCCCCAGTCCGTGGTGTGTTTGTGTCCGTGCCTGCGTTCCCCAGTCCGTGGTGTGTTTCTGTGTCCGTGCCTGCGTTCCCCAGTCCGTGGTGTGTTCCTGTGTCCGTGCCTGCGTTCCCCAGTCCGTGGTGTGTTCCTGTGTCCGTGCCTGCGTTCCCCAGTCCGTGGTGTGTTTCTGTGTCCGTGCCTGCGTTCCCCAGTCCGTGGTGTGTTCCTGTGTCCGTGCCTGCGTTCCCCAGTCCGTGGTGTGTTCCTGTGTCCGTGCCTGTGTTCCCCAGTCTGTGGTGTGTTCCTGTGTCCGTGCCTGCGTTCCCCAGTCCGTGGTGTGTTTCTGTGTCCGTGTCCGTGCCTGCGTTCCCCAGTCCGTGGTGTGTTTCTGTGTCCGTGCCTGCGTTCCCCAGTCCGTGGTGTGTTTCTGTGTCCGTGCCTGCGTTCCCCAGTCCGTGGTGTGTTCCTGTGTCCCTGCCTGAGTTCCCCAGTCCGTGGTGTGTTCCTGTGTCCGTGCCTGCGTTCCCCAGTCCGTGGTGTGTTCCTGTGTCCGTGCCTGCGTTCCCCAGTCCGTGGTGTGTTTCTGTGTCCGTGTCCGTGCCTGCGTTCCCCAGTCCGTGGTGTTTCTGTGTCCGTGCCTGCGTTCCCCAGTCCGTGGTGTGTTTCTGTGTCCGTGCCTGCGTTCCCCAGTCCGTGGTGTGTTTCTGTGTCCGTGCCTGCGTTCCCCAGTCCGTGGTGTGTTCCTGTGTCCCTGCCTGAGTTCCCCAGTCCGTGGTGTGTTCCTGTGTCCGTGCCTGCGTTCCCCAGTCCGTGGTGTGTTCCTGTGTCCGTGCCTGCGTTCCCCAGTCCGTGGTGTGTTTCTGTGTCCGTGCCTGCGTTCCCCAGTCCGTGGTGTGTTCCTGTGTCCGTGCCTGAGTTCCCCAGTCCGTGGTGTGTTTCTATGTCCGTGCCTGCGTTCCCCAGTCCGTGGTGTGTTTCTGTGTCCGTGCCTGCGTTCCCCAGTCCGTGGTGTGTTCCTGTGTCCGTGCCTGCGTTCCCCAGTCCGTGGTGTGTTCCTGTGTCCGTGCCTGTGTTCCCCAGTCTGTGGTGTGTTCCTGTGTCCGTGCCTGCGTTCCCCAGTCCGTGGTGTGTTTCTGTGTCCGTGTCCGTGCCTGCGTTCCCCAGTCCGTGGTGTGTTTCTGTGTCCGTGCCTGCGTTCCCCAGTCCGTGGTGTGTTTCTGTGTCCGTGCCTGCGTTCCCCAGTCCGTGGTGTGTTCCTGTGTCCCTGCCTGAGTTCCCCAGTCCGTGGTGTGTTCCTGTGTCCGTGCCTGCGTTCCCCAGTCCGTGGTGTGTTCCTGTGTCCGTGCCTGCGTTCCCCAGTCCGTGGTGTGTTCCTGTGTCCGTGCCTGCGTTCCCCAGTCCGTGGTGTGTTCCTGTGTCCGTGCCTGCGTTCCCCAGTCCGTGGTGTGTTCCTGTGTCTGTGCCTGTGTTCCCCAGTCTGTGGTGTGTTCCTGTGTCCGTGCCTGCGTTCCCCAGTCCGTGGTGTGTTTCTGTGTCCGTGTCCGTGCCTGCGTTCCCCAGTCCGTGGTGTTTCTGTGTCCGTGCCTGCGTTCCCCAGTCCGTGGTGTGTTTCTGTGTCCGTGCCTGCGTTCCCCAGTCCGTGGTGTGTTTCTGTGTCCGTGCCTGCGTTCCCCAGTCCGTGGTGTGTTCCTGTGTCCCTGCCTGAGTTCCCCAGTCCGTGGTGTGTTCCTGTGTCCGTGCCTGCGTTCCCCAGTCCGTGGTGTGTTCCTGTGGTGTGTTTCTGTGTCCGTGCCTGCGTTCCCCAGTCCGTGGTGTGTTTCTGTGTCCGTGCCTGCGTTCCCCAGTCCGTGGTGTGTTCCTGTGTCCCTGCCTGAGTTCCCCAGTCCGTGGTGTGTTCCTGTGTCCGTGCCTGCGTTCCCCAGTCCGTGGTGTGTTCCTGTGTCCGTGCCTGCGTTCCCCAGTCCGTGGTGTGTTTCTGTGTCCGTGCCTGCGTTCCCCAGTCCGTGGTGTGTTCCTGTGTCCGTGCCTGAGTTCCCCAGTCCGTGGTGTGTTTCTATGTCCGTGCCTGCGTTCCCCAGTCCGTGGTGTGTTCCTGTGTCCGTGCCTGAGTTCCCCAGTCCGTGATGTGTTTCTATGTCCGTGCCTGCGTTCCCCAGTCCGTGGTGTGTTCCTGTGTCCGTGCCTGCGTTCCCCAGTCCGTGCCTGCGTTCCCCAGTCCGTGGTGTGTTTCTGTGTCCGTGTCCGTGCCTGCGTTCCCCAGTCCGTGGTGTGTTTCTGTGTCCGTGTCTGCGTTCCCCAGTCCGTGGTGTGTTTCTGTGTCCGTGGCTGCGTTCCCCAGTCCGTGGTGTGTTTCTGTGTCCGTGCCTGCGTTCCCCAGTCCGTGGTGTGTTCCTGTGTCCGTGCCTGCGTTCCCCAGTCCGTGGTGTGTTCCTGTGTCCGTGCCTGTGTTCCCCAGTCTGTGGTGTGTTCCTGTGTCCGTGCCTGCGTTCCCCAGTCCGTGGTGTGTTCCTGTGTCCGTGTCTGCGTTCCCCAGTCCGTGGTGTGTTCCTGTGTCCGTGCCTGCGTTCCCCTGTCCGTGGTGTGTTCCTGTGTCTGTGCCTGCGTTCCCCAGTCCATGGTGTGTTTCTGTGTCCGTGCCTGCGTTCCCCAGTCCGTGGTGTGTTTGTGTCCATGCCTGCGTTCCCCAGTCCGTGGTGTGTTCCTGTGTCCGTGGTGTGTTCCTGTGTCCGTGCCTGCGTTCCCCTGTCCGTGGTGTGTGTCTGTGTCCGTGCCTGCGTTCCCCAGTCCGTGGTGTGTTCCTGTGTCCGTGCCTGCGTTCCCCAGTCCGTGGTGTGTTCCTGTGTCCGTGCCTGCGTTCCCCAGTCCGTGGTGTGTTCCTGTGTCCGTGCCTGCGTTCCCCAGTCCGTGGTGTGTTCCTGTGTCCGTGCCTGCGTTCCCCAGTCCGTGGTGTGTTCCTGTGTCCGTGCCTGCGTTCCCCAGTCCGTGGTGTGTTCCTGTGTCCGTGCCTGCGTTCCCCAGTCCGTGGTGTGTTTCTGTGTCCCTGCCTGCGTTCCCCAGTCCGTGGTATGTTTCTGTGTCCGTGCCTGCGTTCCCCAGTCCGTGGTGTGTTCCTGTGTCCGTGCCTGCGTTCCCCAGTCCGTGGTGTGTTTCTGTGTCCGTGCCTGCGTTCCCCAGTCCGTGGTGTGTTCCTGTGTCCGTGCCTGCGTTCCCCAGTCCGTGGTGTGTTTCTGTGTCCGTGCCTGCGTACCCCAGTCCGTGGTGTGTTCCTGTGTCCGTGCCTGCGTTCCCCAGTCCGTGGTGTGTTTCTGTGTCCGTGCCTGCGTTCCCCAGTCCGTGGTGTGTTTCTGTGTCCGTGCCTGCGTTCCCCAGTCCGTGGTGTGTTTCTGTGTCCGTGCCTGCGTTCCCCAGTCCGTGGTGTGTTCCTGTGTCCGTGCCTGCGTTCCCCAGTCCGTGGTGTGTTCCTGTGTCCGTGCCTGCGTTCCCCAGTCCGTGGTGTGTTCCTGTGTCCGTGCCTGCGTTCCCCAGTCCGTGGTGTGTTTCTGTGTCCGTGCCTGTGTTCCCCAGTCCGTGGTGTGTGTCTGTGTCCGTGCCTGCGTTCCCCAGTCCGTGGTGTGTTCCTGTGTCCGTGCCTGCGTTCCCCAGTCCGTGGTGTGTTTCTGTGTCCGTGCCTGCGTTCCCCAGTCCGTGGTGTGTTTCTGTGTCCGTGCCTGCGTTCCCCAGTCCGTGGTGTGTTCCTGTGTCCGTGCCTGCGTTCCCCAGTCCGTGGTGTGTTTCTGTGTCCGTGCCTGCGTACCCCAGTCCGTGGTGTGTTCCTGTGTCCGTGCCTGCGTTCCCCAGTCCGTGGTGTGTTTCTGTGTCCGTGCCTGCGTTCCCCAGTCCGTGGTGTGTTTCTGTGTCCGTGCCTGCGTTCCCCAGTCCGTGGTGTGTTTCTGTGTCCGTGCCTGCGTTCCCCAGTCCGTGGTGTGTTCCTGTGTCCGTGCCTGCGTTCCCCAGTCCGTGGTGTGTTCCTGTGTCCGTGCCTGCGTTCCCCAGTCCGTGGTGTGTTCCTGTGTCCGTGCCTGCGTTCCCCAGTCCGTGGTGTGTTTCTGTGTCCGTGCCTGTGTTCCCCAGTCCGTGGTGTGTGTCTGTGTCCGTGCCTGCGTTCCCCAGTCCGTGGTGTGTTCCTGTGTCCGTGCCTGCGTTCCCCAGTCCGTGGTGTGTTTCTGTGTCCGTGCCTGCGTTCCCCAGTCCGTGGTGTGTTCCTGTGTCCGTGCCTGTGTTCCCCAGTCCGTGGTGTGTTCCTGTGTCCGTGCCTGCGTTCCCCAGTCCGTGGTGTGTTCCTGTGTCCGTGCCTGCGTTCCCCAGTCCGTGGTGTGTTCCTGTGTCCGTGCCTGCGTTCCCCTGTCCGTGGTGTGTTCCTGTGTCCGTGCCTGCGTTCCCCAGTCCGTGGTGTGTTTCTGTGTCCGTGCCTGCGTTCCCCAGTCCGTGGTGTGTTCCTGTGTCCGTGCCTGCGTTCCCCAGTCCGTGGTGTGTTTCTGTGTCCGTGTCTGCGTTCCCCAGTCCGTGGTGTGTTCCTGTGTCCGTGCCTGCGTTCCCCAGTCCGTGGTGTGTTCCTGTGTCCGTGCCTGCGTTCCCCAGTCCGTAGTGTGTTTCTGTGTCCGTGCCTGCGTTCCCCAGTCCGTGGTGTGTTTCTGTGTCCGTGCCTGCGTTCCCCAGTCCGTGGTGTGTTTCTGTGTCCGTGCCTGCGCTCCCCAGTCCGTGGTGTGTTTGTGTCCGTGCCTGCGTTCCCCAGTCCGTGGTGTGTTTCTGTGTCCGTGCCTGCGTTCCCCAGTCCGTGGTGTGTTCCTGTGTCCGTGCCTGCGTTCCCCAGTCCGTGGTGTGTTTCTGTGTCCGTGCCTGCGTTCCCCAGTCCGTGGTGTGTTTCTGTGTCCGTGCCTGCGCTCCCCAGTCCGTGGTGTGTTTGTGTCCGTGCCTGCGTTCCCCAGTCCGTGGTGTGTTTCTGTGTCCGTGCCTGCGTTCCCCAGTCCGTGGTGTGTTCCTGTGTCCGTGCCTGCGTTCCCCAGTCCGTGGTGTGTTTCTGTGTCCGTGCCTGCGTTCCCCAGTCCGTGGTGTGTTTCTGTGTCCGTGCCTGCGTTCCCCAGTCCGTGGTGTGTTCCTGTGTCCGTGCCTGCGTTCCCCAGTCCGTGGTGTGTTCCTGTGTCCGTGCCTGCGTTCCCCAGTCCGTGGTGTGTTCCTGTGTCCGTGCCTGCGTTCCCCAGTCCGTGGTGGGTTTCTGTGTCCGTGCCTGCGTTTCTGTGTCTCATGCAGAGACTGCAGGTATTAGAATGGGTGTCTCATGCAGAGACTGCAGGTATTAGAATGGGTGTCTCATGCAGAGACTGCAGGTGTTAGAATGGGTGTCTCATGCAGAGACTGCAGGTGTTGGAATTGGTGTCTCATGCAGAGACTGCAGGTGTTAGAATGGGTGTCTCATGCAGAGACTGCAGGTATTAGAATGGGTGTCTCATGCAGAGACGGCAGGTGTTAGAATGGGTGTCTCATGCAGAGACTGCAGGTATTAGAATGGGTGTCTCATGCAGAGACTGCAGGTGTTAGAATGGGTGTCTCATGCAGAGACTGCAGGTGTTAGAATGGGTGTCTCATGCAGAGACTGCAGGTGTTAGAATGGGTGTCTCATGCAGAGACTTCAGGTGTTAGAATGGGTGTCTCATGCAGAGACTGCAGGTATTAGAATGGGTGTCTCATGCAGAGACTGCGGGTGTTAGAATAAGTCTTTGGTGATACGGCAGAAGATGACATCAGACTATTATAGCTGTGTTATAGCTGTGTTATAGCGGTGTTATAGCGGTGTTATAGCGGTGTTATAGCGGTGTTATAGCGGTGTTATAGCGGTGTTATAGCGGTGTTATAGCGGTGTTATAGCGGTGTTATAGCGGTGTTATAGCGGTGTTATAGCGGTGTTATAGCGGTGTTATAGCGGTGTTATAGCGGTGTTATAGCGGTGTTATAGCGGTGTTATAGCTGTGTTATAGCTGTGTTATAGCTGTGTTATAGCTGTGTTATAGCGGTGTTATAGCGGTGTTATAGCGGTGTTATAGCGGTGTTATAGCGGTGTTATAGCGGTGTTATAGCGGTGTTATAGCGGTGTTATAGCGGTGTTATAGCGGTGTTATAGCGGTGTTATAGCGGTGTTATAGCGGTGTTATAGCGGTGTTATAGCGGTGTTATAGCTGTGTTATAGCTGTGTTATAGCTGTGTTATAGCTGTGTTATAGCTGTGTTATAGCTGTGTTATAGCTGTGTTATAGCTGTGTTATAGCTGTGTTACAGCTGTGTTACAGCTGTGTTATAGCTGTGTTAGTAACATTAGGAATAGGTTTTGTGACTTTTAAATACATTTCCCGTTACTTTCTGATAAACTCATTGGGGCTTATTCTGTATATATATTATTCTGTATATATATATTATTCTGTATATATATATTATTCTGTATATATATATTATTCTGTATATATATATTATTCTGTATATATATATTACTCTGTGTATATATATTATTCTGTATATATATTATTCTGTATATATATTATTCTGTATATATATTATTCTGTGTATATATATTATTCTGTGTATATATATATTATTCTGTATATATATTATTCTGTATATATATTATTCTGTATATATATATTATTCTGTGTATATATATTATTCTGTATATATATTATTCTGTGTATATATTATTCTGTATATATATTATTCTGTAAGCTCTGTTAGCGCTTTACCGTGCTAAGTCCCTGAGGCTTTCCGTGCAGATCGCTCAGCACAGCGCTACCGGAGCTTACAGAATAAGCCCCCATGTCCTGCCTACCATGGTTTTGCTGAGGCAGGGACAGACATTGTCCCCCTAAGAAGTGAGGAGCAGGCGACGCATGGTGTCACTTCTGTGTTCGTGTCATCCTTCAGTGGACAGGACGACCTGAATGGGCCTCGGACGCTATGACTGTTTAAGTTACATTGTAGCTCAGAGAGATAATATGCGTGTAGATTTTATTGAGTATATTGCTCTGTAACCGGCGTTCTGTGTGCGTGGGACGTGCTGCTGTGTAACCGGCGTTCTGTGTGCGTGGGACGTGCTGCTCTGTAACCGGCGTTCTGTGTGCGTGGGACGTGCTGCTGTGTAACCGGCGTTCTGTGTGCGTGGGACGTGCTGCTGTGTAACCGGCGTTCTGTGTGCGTGGGACGTGCTGCTGTGTAACCGGCGTTCTGTGTGCGTGGGACGTGCTGCTGTGTAACCGGCGTTCTGTGTGCGTGGGACGTGCTGCTGTGTAACCGGCGTTCTGTGTGCGTGGGACGTGCTGCTGTGTAACCGGCGTTCTGTGTGCGTGGGACGTGCTGCTGTGTAACCGGCGTTCTGTGTGCGTGGGACGTGCTGCTGTGTAACCGGCGTTCTGTGTGCGTGGGACGTGCTGCTGTGTAACCGGCGTTCTGTGTGCGTGGGACGTGCTGCTGTGTAACCGGCGTTCTGTGTGCGTGGGATGTGCTGCTGTGTCCGGCGTTCTGTGTGCGTGGGACGTGCTGCTGTGTAACGTGCTGCTGTGTAACCGGCGTTCTGTGTGCGTGGGACGTGCTGCTGTGTAACCGGCGTTCTGTGTGCGTGGGACGTGCTGCTGTGTAACCGGCGTTCTGTGTGCGTGGGACGTGCTGCTGTGTAACCGGCGTTCTGTGTGCGTGGGACGTGCTGCTGTGTAACCGGCGTTCTGTGTGCGTGGGACGTGCTGCTGTGTAACCGGCGTTCTGTGTGCGTGGGACGTGCTGCTGTGTAACCGGCGTTCTGTGTGCGTGGGACGTGCTGCTGTGTAACCGGCGTTCTGTGTGCGTGGGACGTGCTGCTGTGTCCGGCGTTCTGTGTGCGTGGGACGTGCTGCTGTGTAACCGGCGTTCTGTGTGCGTGGGACGTGCTGCTGTGTAACCGGCGTTCTGTGTGCGTGGGACGTGCTGCTCTGTAACCGGCGTTCTGTGTGCGTGGGACGTGCTGCTGTGTAACCGGCGTTCTGTGTGCGTGGGACGTGCTGCTGTGTCCGGCGTTCTGTGTGCGTGGGACGTGCTGCTGTGTAACCGGCGTTCTGTGTGCGTGGGACGTGCTGCTGTGTCCGGCGTTCTGTGTGCGTGGGACGTGCTGCTGTGTCCGGCGTTCTGTGTGCGTGGGACGTGCTGCTTTGTCCGGCTCGGACCCGGCTCGGCTCTTTTCAGACCTCCCTGACGATACACTTGTTTTATTAATAACTCTTCTGTCTGCTAACAATGTCTTTCTTTTTTGAGTTTATATTTTGTAATATCCCTCTCCCTCCATCTCACCCCTCCTGTCCATCTTCCGGTGACCCTTCTCTAACCACCCAAACCGGGTCTTGTTTCCCCTTCATCTCCCCGAACCCTTCCCCCTCTTTTTTTTTCTTCCTACACCTCTCTTTCCAATCCTCCCTCCTCTTCTGTCAGACTCATCCCACCCTCTTCTCCAGACCCCTTTTCCTTCCCCCCTCCAACCTCTCCACGCTGTTCCGGCTGGCTCTCTCTGCCTTCTGGTGGCGGGTTCCCTTCCTCCTTTGCCGTCCCGGTAACAGCATGGGTTACCCTCGCAGCGGCCAATGGTAAGAGTGGATACTGCCTTGTCAGTGCTGGCTTCTGTCTGCTCTATACCGCTGGACCACGACTGTGCCCGCAGTGCCCAGCTGGGTGTATAAATCAGGGAGTTGAACCAATCAGAGTTCCCCACTCAGCCAAACTCTGACCTTGTTGTAGCGTCACCAGACATGCGCCATTTATGGTAGCACTAATATACAGTGAACCTGTCCCCCATGCAAAGGCCTACAGACCAGCTGCTAATCAATCCCAGGACTTACTGCTGGGGGTTATTACTGCCCCATAATGGGCAATAACACCTAGAAATGCAGCGGGTCGGCCTTGATGACCATGGGGGTTTGACTACAGTGAGAGAGGCTGGAAGGGCATATAGATGCACTGTATACTGATGCCGAGTATGAAGTTCTTTCAGTAGCAGCCTATATATATACACACGCTGGACGTCACAGGGCTGGTTCGCCCTCATTGGCTGAATTTCCGCCGTGGCGTGGCCGCCGCACCAAAAGACAAAAATCTTCTCTCGCCATCGCGCTCCGTCGTGTGCACGAAAGCACGGAGTATAAACTCAGCCTTAGACAGCAGAGAAGAGCAATGTGTGACCGGCCATCGCTGCTCTTCCATTTTCTCTTGTATAGTGCTATAAAGAACAAGAAACGGCCAACCCAACGTAAGGTTTTATCGCAAGGGGACCTCATCCGTAGGATGTCGTTCAACGTAGAGCTCAATAGCACTTCTAAAACATCGACTCTCAAATTATTGCATATATACAGTATATATATTATATATTTTTTATTCACCTAAAGAGAACCTGCCCCGTTATCCTGGCTGTACTTCTGTCCTTCTGTTCTTCCCAGAATACAAGTCCGCAACGCTCGGTAACGCTCCTTTATCGTCTTACCGGCGTTGCTGTTTCCATCAACCAGCATCTCCCAAACATGCCAGGAAATCTGCCGAACATGAGGTCTCCCAGTAACCAGGGTAGAGCAGTCCCGCACTGGGGGAATGGGGGGCTTTCCTTCAGGAGAGCTGGGGATTTTAAATGGAGGGAAGGATGGCAAGTTTCAGAGAGGGTTCAGATATGAGGTGAGTTTGGTGGAATGCCGTGATGGGGTCTTGCTCAAGCTTCAGAGAGGGTTCAGATAAGAGGTGAGCTTGGTGGGATGCCATGATGGGGTCTTGCTGACGCTCTGGCTCTGCGCGTTGTTTTAGATCAATGGGGTAGACATGACAGAAGCCAGGCATGATCAGGCAGTAGCCCTGCTTACCAGCACCTCCCCCACCATCACTCTGCTGGTGGAGAGAGAGCCCCCCCAGGCAGGGGCAGGGACAGACCCGGGAGCCTCGCCCTCCCTGCAAAGAGCCCGCCCGCGCTCACCCCCGCCCCCTGTGGACAGCGAGAACGGTGAGGGAGAGGAGGAGAGCGGATCCCTGAGCAATCACCGGAGGATGGATGACGAGTACCCTATTGAGGTGAGAACATTTCCCCCTGTGTGTGTCCCTTATAGAGAACACCAGCCGTGGGTGCCCGTTCGATATGAGAAACCCCCTGTGTGTGTCCCCGATAGAGTAGAGTACCCTGCATGTATGAACAGCCCATGTGTGTTCTTCTGGGTAGAATATCCATTGGGTGGCACAGCTCCTTGGGTAAGAAGAGCCCCCGTTTGTGTCCCATTATCGGATAGCAACACAAGTCCCCTTGGAAGGACAGGTCTTCCAATAATAGGATGGGGGCCCATACACACAACCCATCCTCCAGGGGCCAACATTTATCCAAAGTGCTCAAGTTTCCGTACATTGTTACCAGAAAAATACGAGTCGCCATGGAATAGGCGAGGATACCGACATCTCGACCCAGCGTAGGTCTGTCATGAAGGCTAACCCCAGTGCTGGGCAGAGATGTCCGTACCCATTCCTGTTCCATGGCGACTTGTAATCCTCTCTAAACATTGTGCAGTAACCTTATGCCAGTGGGGGTTAAGGGCAGCCCCCCCCCCCCACGTGTCACTGGGGTTAGGGGGTGGGGAGATTTTGGGGCAGTGACCCACTTATCCCTGTGGAGGGGGGGTCTAAGGGCAGCCTCCCACACGTCCCTATGGGGGTGGGGGGGAGGGGTGTAAGGGCAGCCTCCCACACGTCCCTGTGGGGGTGGGGGGGAGGGGTGTAAGGGCAGCCTCCCACACATCCCTGTGGGAGGGGGGTGGTGGGGAAGGGGTGTAAGGGCAGCCTCCCACACATCCCTGTGGGGGTGGGGGGGAGGGGTGTAAGGGCAGCCCCCATTTCTTCCCCTATAGAAAATTATGTGGATGACCCGTGCGGGAACCTACAGAGTAGAGGTCAGCTCTCTCCTCTTCCTCCCCCCACACTACAGAGTAGAGGTCAGCTCTCTCCTCTTCCTCCCCCCACACTACAGAGTAGAGGTCAGGTCTCTCCTCTTCCTCCCCCCATTCCCCTTCAGAGAAGAGGGCAGCTCTCTCCTTTCCCCCCCGTGCAGAGAAGAGGGTAGCTCTCTCCTTTCCCCCCCCGTGCAGATTAGAGGGCAGCTCTCTCCTTTCCCCCCCGTGCAGAGAAGAGGGCAGCTCTCTCCTTTCCCCCCGTGTAGAGAAGAGGGCAGCTCTCTCCTTTCCCCCCCGTGCAGAGAAGAGGGCAGCTCTCTCCTTTCCCCCCCCCATGCAGAGAAGAGGGCAGCTCTCTCCTTCCCCCCCGTGCAGAGAAGAGGGCAGCTCTCTCCTTCCCCCCCCGTGCAGAGTAGAGGGCAGCTGTCTCCTTTTCCCCCATGCAGAGTAGAGGGCAGCTCTCTCCTTCCCCCCCCCCCCCCCGTGCAGAGAAGAGGGCAGCTCTCTCCTTCCCCCCCCGTGCAGAGAAGAGGGCAGCTCTCTCCTTCCCCCCCCGTGCAGAGAAGAGGGCAGCTCTCTCCTTTTCCCCCATGCAGAGTAGAGGGCAGCTCTCTCCTCTACCCCCCGGGCAGAGTAGAGGGCAGCTCTCTCCTCTACCCCCCCCCC
The DNA here is from genome assembly GCF_040206685.1 of Ascaphus truei. Classification (NCBI taxonomy): domain Eukaryota; kingdom Metazoa; phylum Chordata; class Amphibia; order Anura; family Ascaphidae; genus Ascaphus; species Ascaphus truei. Next base: position 5,114,888 of record NC_134484.1, read on the forward strand.
CCCCGTGCAGAGTAGAGGGCAGCTCTCTCCTTTTCCCCCATGCAGAGTAGAGGGCAGCTCTCTCCTTTCCCCCCCCCCCCCGTGCAGAGAAGAGGGCAGCTCTCTCCTTCCCCCCCGTGCAGAGAAGAGGGCAGCTCTCTCCTTCCCCCCCCCGTGCAGAGAAGAGGGCAGCTCTCTCCTTTTCCCCCATGCAGAGTAGAGGGCAGCTCTCTCCTCTACCCCCCGGGCAGAGTAGAGGGCAGCTCTCTCCTCTACCCCCCACCCCCCGCACGCGGGGCTCGGTTTTGATAGGATTGCTGACTCCTTGTCTGTGCTGCCCTCAGGAAATCTGCCTGGTAAAGGCCGGGGGACCCTTGGGGCTCAGTATCGTGGGGGGCAGCGACCACTCCAGCCATCCCTTCGGTGTCAACGAGCCTGGAGTCTTCATCTCAAAGGTGAGGAGCATGGCGCCCCCCCCCCCCTCACCTGCTTGCCATCCCCATGTCCCTCCTTGGTTACCCTGACCGCTGTGTCTCCTCCTGCAGGTGATCCCCCGTGGGGTGGCTGCACGCAGCGGCCTGCGGGTGGGGGACAGAATCCTGGAGGCGGGGGAAGTTGATCTGCGCCACGCCACTCACCAAGAAGCCGTGAACGCCCTGCTCTCCCACTCTCAGGAGCTCCAGCTGCTGGTGAGGAGGGACCCGCCTCCCCCGGGCATGCAGGTACCAAGAAAGCTGCACTACACCTGAGTATCTCCCCGAAACGGGGGTCTACGGGCGCAAGGGTGGGATCGGGGCAAAATAGGGTCATTCTGGCAATGACCGATACTGTGTAAAGCTGGAGGGGCTAACGTCAGTCCTCAAGGGCCACCAACAGGTCAAGTTTTCAGGATATGCAGGTCGTTAATTGAGCCACCTGTGCTGAAGCAGTACTTTTCGTACTTCATGGTGATTTTTTCGGTTTCCTAACGAGTCCCTGGCTGTGTTATTAATTGGGGCGAGTGTGTTCAGGGTTAGAAAATAAGTGTGTATTCAGCTGGGAACGGTGAATTCGGTCCCCCACGTGCGGGGGTCACACGTGGCCTCTCTCCCTTCGGCACTGTAGGAGGTAACACGTTTGGGGCAATGAGCAGATAAAAGCTCCCCGTGTGATATCATCTCATTCCCTTTTCTGTAGGGGGAGACGCGGGAATAAGGGGAAGTGTCTTTGTCATGGGCGAGACCGGGACTGTTATACCGGGGTCAGCCACCGGGCAAAACACAGCAGTGGAATAAAATGTCGTTTATTCGGGTAAAGCCGCGTACACACAATGAATACACCAAATACAGACGAAAAACACACTTACTGGGGCTCTGGGGGTGACAACTAGGCTAAAATAGGTGCAGGGCGCCTGCTTCGGAAGGGTTCCCCTGGCCGGGATATCCACCCGGGCTTCCTGGTCCTCTTTTCGGCTAAAATCCTTAGCCGCGACCGCTACGTTCTAAAACGAGAACTTGGACCTGGCGTCTGGCTTAGCCTCGGCTGTTCAGGGTTTCCTGGCTCCAAAAATGACGCCGGTTGCTCTGCTTTTCGCAGAGCGACTTTGAAAAGCCGCCTTGGCATCACCGGCCCAAGTCTCAGGACCGTCTGGTTCTCTGGCCGGGGCTTCTCCTTACATACCCTCCGCTGAGCTATGTTCTGCATGGAAGTAGGAGGAGCGACCAATCAGAGCGTGGGAATTCCTCCCTGCCAGCCAATAGGAATAGCGGCTCGTCCTTTGGCTGATGTCAGAGATGGGGGCGGGACATATGAATTGACCAACAGGAAACGCGCCGACATTCTGCTTCTTCCCCCAGTCAGCCCATTGCCTCCTACTGGGCAGGCTCCACTGAGTCTGGCAGACCAGAGTGTCCTCCCCGCACGGGGTCTCTGTTCTCCGGATTCAGTACTCCGCCCCGGCCACTTAGCACCCCGACACCTCTCAACATCCCGTCTCCTCTTTGAACTACGATGTCTATCCAGACTTCCCGGCACCTATAGGGAGGCCCGGGCTGACTGAATAGACATTTATAGTATATGTTCCAAACATTATAAAACATATTTTAATACGTGTTATAACTTGGGGAGACCCATATCTGTGCGGGACACAGGACTGGGATATCTGGGCTCGAAACCCAGGAGTCTGGGGGGCACTGGGCAGCCCCGGTGTAATTCACCCAACGTACCGGCAAATCATGACTGCTCGCCGGGGAGAATTAGGGGACTACCGGTAACTTTGGCCCCCGAACTCCTGCAAACAAAGCTGCATTTCAACTCAAATATCCCCCCTAACACTTACACATGGAAAGTTTTCTGGGTCTGGGACGAAGGGAACATGGAAAGTGGGAAAGCGGGGGGGACTTTAACTTCTACATGCGATGATACCTGGCCCCTGGCTTATGGTGCTAGGTAACTACCAGGAACCCCGCGGTTTCAGGGGTAACCAGATGGGCTTAACCTTCATTGTACAGCCTGGTTACCCCCTTCCTGTCAGTCTTTTTTTGTGATGTGACTAGGATGAGCGGGACATGGTTGGTCCCCTGACATGGAGGGGGTGTGCATAGGAGATGAGATGATTCTGTTTGTTTGAGAGCCATTTACGCTGGTGACTGTTGTGCGTTTTTGTGTGTGAGTTAAGTGGTCTTCCCCCCTCTCTGCGCCCGCAGGAGATCTGCATCGTGAAAGGGCCCGGGGAGAAGCTGGGGATAAGCATCCGCGGAGGAGCCAAGGGCCACGCAGGCAACCCTTTGGATCCCTCTGACGAGGGCGTCTTTGTCTCCAAGGTAAAAGGCACATGTCCACCATACAGCTCGGGCAGGAGATTCACGGGGCTGCCCACTTCCTTACCCGCTGTAGACCTATGAACTTCTTGGCTATTCAGGATACCATTGTGTTTATCCCCAGCCGCTTTGAATTCCCCTGCTGGACTAACCTCTACCACCACCGCTGGGAGGCTGTAGCATGGATCCACTGCCCTTTTTGGGGAAGAAAGTTCTTGACCTTTCCTCAGCGCCTCGGACCCTCCCGGTTCAGACCGTGGCTTGTTGCAGCAGGCCCTTTCTCCCCCCCCCCCCCCATGCGCCTCGTGTTGTTGGGGGCGGAGCTGAGCGACGCCGTGTGTTCTCCTCTGCAGGTCAGCTCGTCGGGCGCCGCGGCTCGGGATGGGCGGTTGGGCGTGGGGATGCGCATCCTGGAAGTGAATCAGCAGAGCCTGCTGGGGATGACGCACACGGAGGCGGTGCAGGCGCTGCGCGGCGTGGGGGACACCTTGCTAATCCTAGTGTGCGACGGCTTCGACCCCAAGGCAGTCACGTCAGCAGAGGTAAGAGATCCCGGAGCCCTTCACCAGATCGCTGCCAACGCGGCATTGCCCCTGAACGCGGTGTGTGTTCCAGCTGTGGTCGTCTCCGTGCAGATCTCCTGCTCTCTAGCGGGCTGCTCCCTTCAGGCTCTCATTCCAGCATCTGAATAGGTCCAGACAATCGGGCATGTGCTTCTGAGCTGTGGAGAAACGTGGGGAAGGGCTGTTGGGTCCAGGCAGAGGGGACTTTAGGGCCACATCTGGAGTTAACTCTATTTTAGTAACCCTACTGTATTGACTCCCTTCCCCCCTCCCAATGATGCTCTGTATAGTATTATGCATGTGTTCCCTCTTGACGCTGATGTTCCCTATGGTGAATATCCTCCCCAATACTGTGCAAGTGTCTCTCCCACTCTCCTGCTTATACCAAGTACTCTCCCTAGCCTGTAATACTGCGCAAGTGTCTCTCCCACTCTCCTGGTGATACGGAGTGCTCCCGTTTTGCCCCAAGCTCTGTTGGGTTAAACCGAGGGCTCTGTCCTTGTGTGTCCTCTCTGTCCAACATATTCTGTTTGTCGGCTGTCAGGCTTCTCCGGGTGTAATAGCCAATCCATTCGCTGGTGGAATCGGGAGGAAGAACAGCATGGAAAGTATCTCCTCGATAGACCGAGACATGAGCCCCGAGGAGATGGATAGGCTGCAGAAGGTGAGGCCGGGTTGGAGGGTTAGATATGTCGGTTCTCCTCTCTCGTGTGTCGGGGTCACCCTGGGAGTGTATGCAGGTCGGTGGTGACTCTCTGCTCCTCTCTGGCAGGACATGGAAATGGTTCGGGAGGCGACACAGTGGGCGAAAGAGGACATGGAGAAAGTGGTGAGCGCGCATACATCTGAGATCTCATCTCTCAGCCCACAGCTACACATACTTTCATTTAAGTCTGTAACCATTGTGTCCCATGTCTACGAGAGTCCCTGGCAGGCAATAGAAGTTCAGTTACAATAACTAATGCTGAACCAACTTCTGAGCACCTTCAGTGTCCTAATAATTATATGGGGAGATTGTAGGACATTCAGTCCCCACCGATGGTCCTGCTGCTGCCTCCACCGATGGTCCTGCTGCTGCCCCCACCGATGGTCCTGCTGCTGCCCTTACCTGCTTCAGCTCAGTTTAGTCTGCACAGAGCATCTGCAGGGTATACGGGGGGGGGGGGGGGGATTATTTTCCGCACTTGCTCCCAGTATTGTACAAATCGCAATGAATTTGAGACAAATTAAAACTGCTGCTTTTTAAAAACAAGGAGAGAACACGTGCATCTTCCGCCTTCATTTTAACCCTTTCATCGCCAACTTCCTGCTTCGGTTCATTTCTAACCCAACGCAATGTCTCACTTCCTTTCTTACTTCCCCCATTGGCTCTTTTCTTTTTGGATCCCCCCCCCCGACTTCCAGTGTCGCCTCTTAACTCCCCATAATTCATACTTCATTCCTTCCTGGTGTCGCAACTTCATCACTTCCTATTTCACTCTCTCAACTTCCTTCCTCAAGTCCTATTTGACACTTCCGTGTTACCTTCCTTCTGACTATACCCCCGATTCACTTCCCTTCTTACTCTCCAATGTCTGACCTCAATCCCACCAACTTCCTGCCTCACTTACCATCTGACTTCATCATTTCCTATCTCACTTCCCATCTGGCACTCCAAACCCAACTTCCTGCCACCCTTCCTTCTAACTTCCTGTCTCGCTCCCCATCTGCCACTCCAAACCCAACTTCCTGCCGCCCTTCCTTCTGACTTCCTGTCTCGCTCCCCATCTGACTTACTGCCGCCCTTCCTTCTGACTTCCTGTCTCGCTCCCCATCTGCCACTCCAAACCCAACTTCCTGCCGCTCTTCCTTCTAACTTCCTGTCTCGCTCCCCATCTGCCACTCCAAACCCAACTTCCTGCCGCCCTTCCTTCTGACTTCCTGTCTTGCTCCCCATCTGACTTCCTGCCATTCCAAACCCAACTTCCTGCCGCCCTTCCTTCTGACTTCCTGTCTCGCTCCCGCTCTGACTTCCTGCCGCCCTTCCTTCTGACTTCCTGTCTCGCTCCCCATCTGCCACTCCAAACCCAACTTCCTGCCACCCATCCTTGTAACTTCCTGTCTCGTTCCCCATCTGCCACTCCAAACCCATCATCCTGCCCCCCTTCCTTCTGACTTCCTGTCTCGCTCCCCATCTGCCACTCCAAACCCAACTTCCTGCCGCCCTTCCTTCTCACTTCCTGTCTCGCTCCCCATCTGCCACTCAAAACCCAACTTCCTGCTGCCCTTCCTTCTCACTTCCTGTCTCGCCCCCCATCTGACTTCCTGCCGCCCTTCCTTCTGACTTAGTCTCTTTTCCATCTCTCCTCTATCTCTCCTCTGACTCTGCCCTTGCCCCTCCCTCTCCCCCCTCCCTCACCCACACCCCGTGTGATCCAGTTTCACCCCGCTTTTACTCTCTCTCCCCCTCTCCCTGTGCATGGCTTCGGGTGCCTGTGGCTGGGCTTGCTCTGACTGTCCTGTCTCTGTGAAGGAGAGGATGCGTAGGGAGCAGGAGGAGGCCACGCGACTCCTCGAGGAGGAGGCCGAGGTGAGAGGAAGGTGGGGGAGGGCTTCCTTGGCGTTGGTCCGTCACGTCCCCGGCGTGGTTCTGCACCTGATCTCGCGCTGCTTGTGCTGCTCCTTTTCTTCTCCACCTCCCAGCCGGCGGTGGCGACGGGTCACTCTGTCCAGAAGGAGGGGGGAAAATCACCGCTCTGGTGACCAAGCTGTTACCTTTTTGCCCTTCCAAACGGTCACTAATCCACCGGCGGGTTTTATAGCTCAGTCAGTGAGGGGGGCGGTGTAGAGCCCGTGGAGGTAGGAAAACCTTGTCCGGGAGTGTCCGGTCCATCTGACCTTGGGCTCCAGAGAACCGGTTGCCGTTTCTTCAGTGCAGGTATCCGTGTCTGTATGTTCAGACCGCAGCCCTGTACCGCTCAGCGGGGTTGTATAAGGAAATGTAGTGTGTGTGTGTGTGTGTGTGTGTGTGTGTGTGTGTGTGTGTGTGTGTATATATATATATATATTTGTGTTCACAGTTGCATGAAAAAGAAAGGACACCCTCTTTGAATTCTATGGTTTTACATATCACGACATAACAATCACCTGGTCCTTAGCAGGTTTTAAAATTAGGTAAATACAACATCAGATGAACAACAACACATGACATATTGCACCGTGTCATGATTTATTTAACAAAAATAAAGCCAAAATAGAGAAGCCATGTGTGATAAACTAAGTATACCTTATGATTCAATAGCTTGTAGAACCACCTTTAGCAGCAATAACTTGAAGTCATCGTTTTCTGTATGACTTGGTCATTCTCTCACATCGTTGTGGAGGAATTTTGGCCCACTCTTCTTTACAACGTTGCTTCAGTCATTGAGGTTTCTGGGCATTTGTTTATACACAGCTCTCTTAAGGTCCAGCCACAGCATTTCATCGGGTTGAGGTCTGGACTTTGACTGGGCCATTGCAACACCTTGATTCTTTTCTTTTTCAGCCATTCTGTTGTAGATTTGCTGGTGTTCTTGGGATCATTGTCCTGTTGCATGACCCAATTTCGGCCAAGCTTTAGCTGTCGGACAGATGGCCTCACATTTGACTCTAGAATACTTTGGTATACAGAGGAGTTCATGGTTGACTCAATGACTGCAAGGTTCCCAGGTCCTGTGGCTGCAAAACAAGCCCAAATCATCACCCCTCCACCACACCTCTGGAATGCCCTTCCCCTCAGTACCCGACTAGTACCCTCTCTTTCCACCTTTAAGACCCACCTTAAGACACACTTGCTTAAAGAAGCATATGAATAGCACTGTGAATATTCTGAACACATGATACATAAAGCTTGGCCCCCTGCAGACGCACTTACCAGAACTCCCTCCTACTGTCTCTGTATGTTCTCCCTACCTACCAATTAGACTGTAAGCTCCTCGGGGCAGGGACTCCTCTTCCTTAATGTTACGTTTATGTCTAAAGCACTTATTCCCATGATCTATTATTTATATTATCTGTTATTTATTTGATTACCACATGTATTACTACTGTGAAGCGCTATGTACATTAATGGCGCAATATAAATAAAGACATAAAATACAATACAATACCGTGCTTGACAGTTGGTATGAAGTGTTTGTGCTGATATGCTGTGTTTGGTTTTCGCCAAACGTGGCGCTGTGCATTATGGCCAAACATCTCCACTTTGGTCTCGTCTGTCCAAAGGACATTGTTCCAGAAGTCTTGTGGTTTATTCAGATGCAACTTTGCAAACCTAAGCCGTGCTGCCATGTTCTTTTTAGAGAGAATAGGCTTTTTTTCCTGGCAACCCTTCCAAACAAACCATACTTGTTCAGTCTTTTTCAAATTGTACTGTCATGAACTTTAACATTTAACATGCTAACTGAGGCCTGTAGAGTCTGAGATGTAACTCTTGTTTTTTTTTGCAATTTCTCTGAGCATTACACGGTCTGACCTAGAGGTGAATTTGCTGGGACGTCCACTCCTGGGAAGATTGGCAACTGTCTTCAATGTTTTCCACTTTTGAATAATCTTTCTCACTGTAGAATGATGGACTTTAAATTGTTTAGAAATGGCCTTATAACCCTTCCCAGATTGATGGGCAGCAACAATTGCTTCTCTAAGATCATTGCTGATGTCTTCCCTCCTTGGCATTGTGTTAACACACACCTGAATGCTCCAGACCAGCAAACTGCTAAAACTTCGGCTTTTATAGAGGTGGTCACACTAGCTGATGATCAATTAATCAAGGGCATTTGATTAGCAGCACCTGTCTGCTACTTGGCGTCTTAATTCCTATGGAACCAGTAAGGGTGTACTTAGTTTTTCACACATAGCTTCTCCATCTTGGCTTTATTTTTGTTAAATAAATCATGACACAGTGTTATATGTCATGTGTTGTTGTTCATCTGAGGTTGTATTTACCTAATTTTTAGGCCTGTTAAGGAACAGATGATTGTTATTATGTCCTGATATGTAAAACCATGGAATTCAAAGAGGGTGTACTTTCTTTTTCACACAACTGTATATATGATTGTATAAGGGAATTTACTTTATTATAATCTGGTGTAGAATAGGGAAATGTTGCAGAGGATGCAATGCTGCAGTCTCACTGTTGCAGAGGATGCTATGCTGCAGTCTTGCTCACTGTTGCAGAGGATACTATGCGGCAGTCTCACTGTTGCAGAGGATGCAATGCTGCAGTCTCACTGTTGCAGAGGATGCTGTGCTGCAGTCTCACTGTTGCAGAGGAAGCTATGCGGCAGTCTCACTGTTGCAGAGGATGCTATGCTGCAGTCTCACTGTTGCAGAGGATGCAATGCTGCAGTCTCACTGTTGCAGAGGATGCAATGCTGCAGTCTCACTGTTGCAGAGGATGCAATGCTGCAGTCTCACTGTTGCAGAGGATGCTGTGCTGCAGTCTCACTGTTGCAGAGGATGCTATGCGGCAGTCTCACTGTTGCAGAGGATGCTATGCTGCAGTCTCACTGTTGCAGAGGAAGCAATGCTGCAGTCTCACTGTTGCAGAGGATGCTATGCGGCAGTCTCACTGTTGCAGAGGATGCAATGCTGCAGTCTCACTGTTGCAGAGGAAGCAATGCTGCAGTCTCACTGTTGCAGAGGATGCTATGCGGCAGTCTCACTGTTGCAGAGGATGCAATGCTGCAGTCTCACTGTTGCAGAGGATGCTATGCGGCAGTCTCACTGTTGCAGAGGATGCTATGCGGCAGTCTCACTGTTGCAGAGGATACTATGCGGCAGTCTCACTGTTGCAGAGGATGCTGTGCTGCAGTCTCACTGTTGCAGAGGATGCTATGCGGCAGTCTCACTGTTGCAGAGGATGCTATGCTGCAGTCTCACTGTTGCAGAGGAAGCAATGCTGCAGTCTCACTGTTGCAGAGGATGCTATGCGGCAGTCTCACTGTTGCAGAGGATGCAATGCTGCAGTCTCACTGTTGCAGAGGATGCAATGCTGCAGTCTCACTGTTGCAGAGGGAGCTATGCGGCAGTCTCACTGTTGCAGAGGATGCTATGCTGCAGTCTCACTGTTGCAGAGGATGCTATGCTGCAGTCTCACTGTTGCAGAGGATGCAATGCTGCAGTCTCACTGTTGCAGAGGATGCTATGCGGCAGTCTCACTGTTGCAGAGGATGCAATGCTGCAGTCTCACTGTTGCAGAGGATGCTATGCGGCAGTCTCACTGTTGCAGAGGATGCTATGCGGCAGTCTCACTGTTGCAGAGGATACTATGCTGCAGTCTCACTGTTGCAGAGGATGCTATGCTGCAGTCTCACTGTTGCAGAGGATACTATGCTGCAGTCTCACTGTTGCAGAGGATGCTGTGCTGCAGTCTCACTGTTGCAGAGGATACTATGCTGCAGTCTCACTGTTGCAGAGGATACTATGCTGCAGTCTCACTGTTGCAGAGGATACTATGCTGCAGTCTCACTGTTGCAGAGGATACTATGCTGCAGTCTCACTGTTGCAGAGGATGCTATGCTGCAGTCTCACTGTTGCAGAGGATACTATGCTGCAGTCTCACTGTTGCAGAGGATGCTGTGCTGCAGTCTCACTGTTGCAGAGGATACTATGCTGCAGTCTCACTGTTGCAGAGGATGCTGTGCTGCAGTCTCACTGTTGCAGAGGATGCTATGCTGCAGTCTCACTGTTGCAGAGGATACTATGCTGCAGTCTCACTGTTGCAGAGGATACTATGCTGCAGTCTCACTGTTGCAGAGGATACTATGCGGCAGTCTCACTGTTGCAGAGGATGCTATGCTGCAGTCTCACTGTTGCAGAGGATGCTGTGCTGCAGTCTCACTGTTGCAGAGGATGCTATGCTGCAGTCTCACTGTTGCAGAGGATGCTATGCTGCAGTCTCACTGTTGCAGAGGATGCTATGCTGCAGTCTCACTGTTGCAGAGGATACTATGCTGCAGTCTCACTGTTGCAGAGGATGCTGTGCTGCAGTCTCACTGTTGCAGAGGATACTATGCGGCAGTCTCACTGTTGCAGAGGATGCTATGCTGCAGTCTCACTGTTGCAGAGGATGCTGTGCTGCAGTCTCACTGTTGCAGAGGATGCTGTGCTGCAGTCTCACTGTTGCAGAGGATACTATGCGGCAGTCTCACTGTTGCAGAGGATGCTATGCTGCAGTCTCACTGTTGCAGAGGATGCTGTGCTGCAGTCTCACTGTTGCAGAGGATGCTGTGCTGCAGTCTCACTGTTGCAGAGGATGCTGTGCTGCAGTCTCACTGTTGCAGAGGATGCTGTGCTGCAGTCTCACTGTTGCAGAGGATGCTATGCTGCAGTCTCACTGTTGCAGAGGATGCTGTGCTGCAGTCTCACTGTTGCAGAGGATGCTGTGCTGCAGTCTCACTGTTGCAGAGGATGCTGTGCTGCAGTCTCACTGTTGCAGAGGATGCTATGCTGCAGTCTCACTGTTGCAGAGGATGCTATGCTGCAGTCTCACTGTTGCAGAGGATGCTATGCTGCAGTCTCACTGTTGCAGAGGATGCTGTGCTGCAGCCTCACTGTTGCAGAGGATGCTATGCTGCAGTCTCACTGTTGCAGAGGATGCTGTGCTGCAGTCTCACTGTTGCAGAGGATGCTGTGCTGCAGTCTCACTGTTGCAGAGGATGCTATGCTGCAGTCTCACTGTTGCAGAGGATGCTATGCTGCAGTCTCACTGTTGCAGAGGATGCTATGCTGCAGTCTCACTGTTGCAGAGGATGCTGTGCTGCAGTCTCACTGTTGCAGAGGATGCTATGCTGCAGTCTCACTGTTGCAGAGGATGCTGTGCTGCAGTCTCACTGTTGCAGAGGATGCTATGCTGCAGTCTCACTGTTGCAGAGGATGCTATGCTGCAGTCTCACTGTTGCAGAGGATGCTGTGCTGCAGTCTCACTGTTGCAGAGGATGCTATGCTGCAGTCTCACTGTTGCAGAGGATGCTATGCTGCAGTCTCACTGTTGCAGAGGATGCAATGCTGCAGTCTCACTGTTGGCGCTACAAACTGAATGGGTCGTGGGCTGAGGGAGGTAACCTAAAGCCCCCCCAAAGTCTGACGCCTGGCAGACACAGCAGGTTTAGCAGCTGGTCCTTGCCACGTTACTGGTCACTATCAGTGCTCTGGTCAGCGCTGGTTCTTGATGTGAGCGGGTTTCAGGCCGGCTCCCCGGGCGGGGCGTGTGCATTCAGAACGGAGGAGAGATGTCTCCTCTGCAGGGTGACCGTGCAAGATAAAGTGACACATGGTGCTAAAACCGTCCCTAACGTCACAGGCTGACTAAGCATTGAGGTATCACAGACAGACCTGTGACTCACGGATACTGATCCGATCACAATGTACATCTCATACATCAGCCCATCCTCTGTTCCCAGAGTTACAGCGCTGAGCCTCTGAAGCTGGATTACAAGACCCTGGCAGCCTTACCCAGCAGTGGCCTGTCCAGAGGGAACAGGGTGAGTGCTGGCACCGTGTGTCTCACAGTTTGTGTGTGTGTGTTTGTGTGTGTGTGGTGTGATGTCTTGTGTGACACTCGCAGCCACTGTGCTTCTCTGATACACCCCAGTGAGGGAGGCGGCTTCTCTAATACCCCCCAGTGAGGCAGGCGGCTTCCCTGATACACCCCAGTGAGACAGGCGGCTTCTCTGATACACCCCAGTAAGACAGGCGGCTTTTCTGATACACCCCAGTGAGGCAGGCGGCTTCTCTGATACACCCCAGTGAGGCAGGCGGCTTCTCTGATACACCCCAGTGAGGCAGGCGGCTTCTCTGATACACCCCAGTGAGGCAGGCGGCTTCTCTGATACACCCCAGTGAGGCAGGTGGCTTCTCTGATACACCCCAGTGAGGCAGGTGGCTTCTCTGATACACCCCAGTGAGGCAGGTGGCTTCTCTAATACACCCCAGTGAGGCAGGTGGCTTCTCTGATATGCCCCAGTGAGGCAGGCGGCTTCTCTGATACGCCCCAGTGAGGCAGGCGGCTTCTCTGATACGCCCCAGTGAGACAGGCGGCTTCTCTGATACGCCCCAGTGAGACAGGCGGTTTCTCTGATACACCCCAGTGAGACAGGCGGCTTCTCTGATACACCCCAGTGAGACAGGCGGCTTCTCTGATACACCCCAGTGAGACAGGCGGCTTCTCTGATACACCCCAGTGAGGCAGGCCGCTTCTCTGATACACCCCAGTGAGGCACGCGGCTTCTCTGATACACCCCAGTGAGGCAGGCGGCTTCTCTGATACACCCCAGTGAGGCAGGCGGCTTCTCTGATACACCCCAGTGAGGCAGGCGGCTTCTCTGATACACCCCAGTGAGGCAGGCGGCTTCTCTGATACACCCCAGTGAGGCAGGCGGCTTCTCTGATACACCCCAGTGAGGCAGGCGGCTTCTCTGATACACCCCAGTGAGGCAGGCGGCTTCTATGATACACCCCAGTGAGGCAGACGGCTTCTCTGATACACCCAGTGAGGCAGGCGGCTTCTCTGATACACCCCAGTGAGGCAGGCGGCTTCTCTGATACACCCCAGTGAGGCAGACGGCTTCTCTGATACACCCCAGTGAGGCAGGCGGCTTCTCTGATACACCCCAGTGAGGCAGACGGCTTCTCTGATACACCCCAGTGAGGCAGGTGGCTTCTCTGATACACCCCAGTGAGGCAGGTGGCTTCTCTGATACATCCCCGATAGGTAGGTGGCCTCTTTTACACACACCTCAAGGACAGGGGGCCTCTCTAACGCACAGAGTTTAGAGGCAGGGGGCTTCTCTCGAAAAATGATATATTTAGTACCCGCCTATTAAGCGCTGTTAACCTCAGCGCTGAGAGAGAGATGCTGACAGTCCAGTGGCACCAGGTATATGGGAACAGGCGCCCTCTCCCCAGATTGCCGGATCCGGCGGAGGTAATGGTCTTTTCTGCCTTTTGCTGTATTATGTGGACGAGGTGCTGCTGTTAAATCTTTGTATGACAGCCATATGAGGGTCTAGCCCTGGTGTGAGTCATTAAACCAGGGGGACACCTGTTTTTTGGGCCGGGATGTCCAGTGAGGTCCATGCTCACATTCCCCTTGGTATGTGAGTATGTGAGTGAGTGAGTATGTGAGTGAGTGAGTATGTGAGTGCGTTTTGTTCAGCTTGTGGCCGTGTCACAGTGAGTCCTGGGCTGCAGTAAACTTGTTTGATCATGAAGAAAACTGTATTATTTTGCAAATATTGATACTTTTTAGTGGAACAAATAAGTGTGTGTCTGCGTGCGTGTGCGTGTGCGTGCGTGTGTATTAAAGAAGGGTACAACAGGTCTTTCTGGGTGCAGCTGCTCCACAGCGAGGTGGTAATACCCTATAGAAAGTGGCAGTAGACCGGAATTCATGGTCTCCTGCCCCCGTACACTGGGAAATGTCAGTGGGCTGAAGGTACGACTTCTCCCTGGATCGCTATCTGAACCCTGTGAAGATGGGAACAGCAGTTGGTCCTCTGACGGTTTTGTCTGTGTACTGGGCGAGAAGACGCCAGTATTTCCCCGTCCTTATAATGAGGGGGTCAAATCAGGATATTTTGCCACTCAAACAACAACAACATTTGTCAAAAACAATCAACAACATTTACACAAATGAAATGAGATAGCCAGTCACTACTTATCTATATGGGGTGCCAGCAGCCGAGCCGGGAAAATCTCACCAGCTCCAGCACCTAAGGGTGGCTCGAAATGTCGCTCTTGTTAACTTTTTGGATGAATTAAACTGATTTATTTTTTTTACTACATACTTGGAGAGTGCGGTTGGTCCTTTGTTTATGTAATGAGGTTGTCAGGGAGGTGTGTGGCAGGTGGTACCTGATCCTCCTGTTGTGGACAGGACAAGGTGGTGCAGTGTCTTGGTGTTATACTTAGTTGTTCTTTACTTTCCTGGTCTGTTTGTGTACAGTTTGGGAAGTGAGATTGAGACACTGGTCCGAGTACAGTTTAGAGATGGGGTTGAAACACTGGTCCGTGTACAGTTGGCAGGTGAGGTTGAGACACTGGTCCGAGTACAGTTGGAAGGTGAGGTTGAGACACTGGTCCGAGTACAGTTTGGAGATGGGGTTGAGACACTGGTCCGAGTACAGTTGTGTGGTGAGGTTAAGACACTGGTCCGAATACAGTTTGGAGATGGGGTTGAGACACTGGTCCGAGTACAGTTTGGAGATGGGGTTGAGACACTGGTCCGAGTACAGTTGGCAGGTGAGATTGAGACACTGGTCCGAGTACAGTTGGCAGGTGAGATTGAGACACTGGTCCGAGTACAGTTGGCAGATGGGGTTGAGACACTGGTCCGAGTACAGTTTGGAGATGGGGTTGAGACACTGGTCCGAGTACAGTTGGCAGGTGAGGTTAAGACACTGGTCCGAGTACAGTTGGGTGGTGAGGTTAAGACACTGGTCCGAGTACAGTTAGGAGATGGGGTTGAGACACTGGTCAGTGTACAGTTGGCAGGTGAGGTTGAGACACTGGTCCGAGTACAGTTGGGAGGTGAGGTTGAGACACTGGTCCGAGTACAGTTGGGAGGTGATGTTGAGATACTGGTCTGAGTACAGTTGGGAGGGGAGATTGAGACACTGGTCCGAGTACAGTTGGGAGGTGGGTTTGAGGCACTGGTCCGAGTACAGTTTTGTGGTGAGATTGAGACACTGGTCCGAGTACAGTTGGGAGGTGGGTTTGAGGCACTCGTCCGAGTACAGTTGGGAGGTGATGTTGAGACACTGATCCGAGTACAGTTTGAAGATGAGGTTGAGACACTGGTCCGAGTACAGTTGGGAGGTGGGTTTGAGGCACTGGTCCGAGTACAGTTGGGAGGTGAGGTTGAGACACTGGCCCGAGTACAGTTGGGAGGTGGGTTTTGAGACACTGGCCCGAGTACAGTTGGGAGGTGGGGTTGAAACAATGGTCCGAGTACAGTTGGGAGGTGAGGTTGAGACACTGGTCCGAGTACAGTTGGGAGGTGAGATTGAGACACTGGTCCGTGTACAGTTTTGTGGTGAGGTTGAGACACTGCGTAGTTGTGTAGTGAATCGTAATATTCACAAATCCGGCGCTCAGAGGTATGTATGGAAGCTGGACTGCATAGTATATTATATCATGAAGAGAGGGGAATGCCCGAGTAATGGGCTAACCTCCAGGTATGTAAAACGTGAGAAAGCAAATGTCTTTTTCAATAGTCTGCGTATACGCAGTAGTGCATCAAGCTGTAAAACTCACAGTTAATAGGAGGGCCTAGCGGTGTCCCCACAAGGTCTGAAGACTCATCTGTTCTTTCTCACCACGGTCCAGTAGCGACTGCTCCGTCACGATGGGTGATGAGAACTGGGTGTAGTCTGTGTCCGGCTGTTGTCCCAGCAACCCGGCGTGCTACCGACAGCGTCTGACGTAACTATGGTACTCCTCCCGTGGGAGAAAAAATCGATGCACCGCCGAAAGAACTTGTGCAGAGGCTGAAAGATTTGACTGTAAAAAACTTTATTGCGGCATAGCAGTGGAGCTCTAGTGTCCGTGTACAGTTGGGAGGTGAGGTTGAGACACTGGTCCGAGTACAGTTGGGAGGTGAGATTGAGACACTGGTCCGTGTACAGTTTTGTTGTGAGATTGAGACACTGGTCCGTGTACAGTTTTGTGGTGAGGTTGAGACACTGGTCCGAGTACAGTTGGGAGGTGAGGTTGTGACACTGGTCGGTTGGTCCTTTGTTTATGTAATGAGGTTGTCAGGGACGTGTGTGGCAGGTGGTACCTAATCCTCCTGTTGTGGACAGGAGACAAGGTGGTGCAGTTTCTTGGTGTTATACTTAGTTGTTCTTTGCTTTCCTGGTCTGTGTGTGTACAGTTTGGGAGGTGAGATTGAGACAATGGTCCGAGTACAGTTCGGTGGTGAGGTTGAGACAATGGTCCGTGTACAGTTGGGAGGTGAGATTGAGACACTGGTCCGTGTACAGTTGGGTGGTGAGGTTAAGACACTGGTCCGAGTACAGTTGGGAGGTGAGATTGAGACACTGGTCCGTGTACAGTTGGGTGGTGAGGTTAAGACACTGGTCCGAGTACAGTTGGGAGGTGAGGTTGAGACACTGGTCCATGTACAGTTGGAAGATGGGGTTGAGACAATGGTCCGTGTACAGTTGGGAGGTGAGATTGAGACACTGGTCCGAGTACAGTTGGGAGGTGGGTTTGAGACACTGGCCCAAGTACAGTTGGGAGGTGGGGTTGAGACAATGGTCCGAGTACCTACGGTAGGTGAGTAATATGCACTGTTCTGTGCCCGGGGTCCTTGTACAATTGAGATGTTGGGCCTTGTGGAGGGGGAGGGTGTTAGGAATGTGGTGGTTTGGCTGGAATGTCAGGATCTATTCCTGCCGCCTGGCTCACAGCTGCCATTCCAGGCCCCCTGATTCACAGTCTTGGTCTCTCCTCCTCCGCACACTATTTTTGGAAGGGCTAATTTCTGTCCACTCCTCCTTGCAAAGTAGTTTGAGGAGCTGGGAGTCGGACACAAAGCTCACCTCCTGCTTCTGAGAGGACAAGGTGACCTGTGAGTACTGCTCTGTCTGTTTCCATGTGTTCCCCCAGCCCGCTGAGCCCCCTTAACTTGGACATCCTCCTTTATCTATTCTACTTCCTTTTTCTGTGTTCTATTACAATTCTTACACTTTCATCCTCTTCCATTTCTCATTTCGGTTTCATTCTCTGTTGCTCTTTCTCCAAATGTCCTTCTTTCTCTCCCTCTTTCTTCCTGTTCCCTTCTCCCCTTCTCTCCCTATCTCTTTCATTCACTTACGGTCTCTCTCTCGCCCTCTTTCGTTTACATACGCTCTCTCGCTCTCCCATCCTTTATTTTACTTACGTGCGCACTCTCACACACTCTCGCACGTTCTCTCTCCCGTTGCCTTCCACTATATTTTTGTTTCTTTCCCCATGTCATGGAAGCTTTTAGCTCTTTAAATGGATGGAGCTGTGAGCTTCCCTGACATGGAGACGCTCGCTTTGAGGCATATGGAAATGAATGGGTTCTTCCATGGCAGTCAGTGGGCGGTTTCTGTCATCATGTTCCTTCTTCCCTCCTCCTCTCGGCCCCTCTTCTCTCAGACTCTCCTCTCTTTGCATTTCTCCCCTCACGCTCTCATCGTCCCGCTTTGCGTGAGATCAATACGTAACCCGCTGAACAAGACTTTTTTTTTTTTTTTTTTAATAAGGACCATATTTGCTAAGTAGTGCTACTCCATTCGCGTGACCAGATCGTCGCGTCTTCTCCAGCACGGGAGGGGCCTTATGAAGCAGCACTTCTTGGTAATGATGGCCGGAGGCGTGTCGATGATCAATGAGGAGTTTGTTATAATGTTTATTGAATGACCCCTTAACACGTAGGCTGTGCGACCACAGACCACGAGGGGTGAGCAATAGGGTCACTGAAGCCTCATTCGCTCTCTTTAGGTTTTCTTCCCTATACTGTGAAACGTCCTATATTTCAATGGGGCTGAAATTCTCCAGGGCGAGGGGAAGGTGGCTGCACAGAATATGGAGATGTGGTCTTTGTGGTTGGACAGAGCTGAACTTTCAGAGCACGGATACCCAGCTCAGCCCCGAATAAGTGATAAAAGTTAAACATGTCACTGCCATTGGTACTCTTTGTCTGGTCCTTTAATTTATTCATAGGCTTTGTTGGGGTAGGGAATTCTCTCTCTATCTCTCTATCTCCCTCTCTCTCTCTGTATCTCCCTCTCTATCTCCCTCTCTCTCTCTACATCTCCCTCTCTCTCTCTCTCTCTCTCTATCTCCCTCTCTCTCTCTCTGTATCTCCCTCTCTCCCTATCTCCCCCTCTCTCTCTATCTCCCTCTCTATCTCTATCTCTATCTCCCTCTCTCTCTATCTCCCTCTCTCTCTATCTCCCTCTCTCTCTATCTCCCTCTCTCTCTATCTCCCTCTCTCTCTATCTCCCCCTCTCTCTCTATCTCCCCCCCTCTCTATCTCCCTCCCTCTCTCTCTATCTCCCTCTCTCTCTATCTCCCTCTTTCTCTATCTCTATCTCCCTCTCTATCTCTCTATCTCCCTCTCTCTATCTCCCTCTCTCTATCTCCCTCTCTCTATCTCCCTCTCTCTATCTCCCTCTCTCTATCTCCCTCTCTCTATCTCCCTCTCTCTATCTCCCTCTCTCTATCTCTCTCGGCAGAAAAGGTGATATGACATAAGAAGGTGACTGGTTAGAAAAAATGGCTTTTCAGTAGTATAAGCGCTCAATAATTCGCATAAACAGATACGCCGGTCACGAGGCTAGTAGTGTATATTAAATGGAAATAACCAATGTAAATCTCAGGAAGTATAAAGTCCTTTAAAGAGAAAAAGTAGCCATGAAGGATGAGAGATGGTGGGTTTGAGCCCACTCCTCAACATCAGGACCACTGTTATAAAACGAGAATCACTGACGTTGTAGATTACTGTATATATATATATACACACACACACTCACCTTTATGTTGTACCTGTGGACTCCAGTTGGGCGTGCTGCCACTATTCAGATCACAATGGACAAAAATTAGAAAAATGGCGCACAGCCAAAGAGTGGGCCAAAAGATGATATAAACATGATTTCTTTAATGAGTGCATCTTAAAAACTGAGGTGTAGCGACCGCTTTGGCTGTGCACCACTGTCTGCCTTTGGTTCATTAAGAAGGTGACTGAGCCTTCAGTAAGCGCCGGCGGCTCATGCATCAGTGCCGGGCGCTCGTGGGGGCTTTCAAATTGTGGTTGAAATGTTATTAAGATGCCAGATTTATACTTTCTCATCCTTTTATGTTTGAATATAATATAAACCTCCTGCACATTTTATAACTGGTGTCTGAGTGTCACAAGGTTTGAGAGAAAGGGATGAAGCACCGTGCCACGTATAGCACTTCTTCCGCCCCCGCCCCCATTGTGCCCCTATGACCACTGGCCACCAGCTACATGGACAGTTGGGGATGTGTATTGGTCTGAAACATTAGGGGTAACGGCACCAGATTTGCTGAAGGAATGGAAGGCAGTGGGAATTTTTGACGTTGATAAAGCTGGTGCTGTTTTTTTGCTCCCCGTTTTTGCCCTGGTTTTGCAGCGGGGGGAGTTTGATGCGTGTCCCACTGACAGGGAGTCGTGTTACTGGGTTCCAGACTTCTAGTTACTTCTCATGGGAGAATTCTGTAGCATTGGTATATTTTATTTTGGTTTTACCCTTTCTTATTTTCTCCCCTCCCTCCTTCTTCTTTACCTCTGCCGTTCTTGTCTGGGTGTCTGTCCCTCCTCCCCCCTCTTCTCTCTCCCCCCCTTTTCACTCCCGCTCTCCTGTTGCCTTGTCTCCTGCCCCTCCTGTGTCGCTCTTGCAGCTCCCTCTGGGCATGGACACATGTTCACCTCCTTCCGTGCCCGTGGCACTTGTCCACCCCGGCCCTGCAATCGTAGCCAATGATCCGGCCGACCTCCCTGAGCCCCCAGCTGCCTCTCCGGTCCCGTCCTGCCAGCCTTCCCCCCCTGGGGCAAAGCAGACGGAGGCGGGAACCCCAGTCACTAACATGGAATCGGAGGAGGTGCTGGTGGACTCCCAGTCCATCCTGTTCAGCGATAACCCCTTCGTGGTGGCTAACAAAAAGAGGCCGGGGGCTAACGGAGCCACCCTGGGGGGGCCGCCTGTCGGATACGGCAACTCAGGGGTCCTGAAGACCAGCGTGTACGTCAAGAAGGCAAGCAACACGTTTGTGTGTGTTTGTGCACGCGTGTTGTTTCCATGTCTGGAGCATGCACATCACGTGTGACCCAGCCTTTTGCTGCCAGCTTTCTCAGATACTCAAGATTACATGTCCATGCAGGAACATGGTTACTCATAATGCAAACAATGTCCACCGGTTCATGTCACACGAATCGATTTCATAAATGGGCCTTCACCTGCCCAACAAGTCAGCCATTTATCTATTAGTGACCTTCATCAGGACTGCTGTTGATGTAACATCTACTGGTTGGTCATTGGCTTGTCCTGGTGAAGATCTAATGGTGAATAAAACATTGATGTGTGTTTGTTTTTTTGCATTGTGACAGTGTTTGCCGGTTTGTTTTTGTTGAGCATCCGACCAGGTTTTATACCTCTAGAGATGATTAATATTTTTTGATATGCACTCGCCTGCTATTGGTCATTTATCACGACTTGCCGCTTGTATTTTTGCACTCCCTATCTTTGCATCCTCACGTGTGTGTGTGTGTGTGGTGTGTGTGGTGTGTGTGTGTGGTGTGCGTGCGCGCGCTTTCTCAGTGTTATAACCCATTCAGAGCTGGTCTGACACTGACTCTCACAAGGGCGCCCCCTGTTGGTTTGTGCCAGTCTTTCTGATTTGGGTACCTTGGCAGCTGTCCCCTATCTGTAGCATTGGTTAGAATCTGTGAAGCACAGCACACCTGGGAAAGATGGGCCAGTACTGGACCTCAGCCTGTCCCTCTGCTCAGGGTATGGGTTATAGCAGTTGTGGCCAGGTCAGGTTTTAAGGATACCCCTGCTTCAGCACAGGTGGCTGAGTCAGACTGTTGAAGCAGGGATATCCTTAAAACCTGACTTGTTGGTGGCCCTTGAGTACTGGAGTTGGACATTCCTTTGTCATTGACTGGGCCACTGATTGAGCCACCTGTGCTGAAGCAGGGATATCCCTAATACCTGGCCTGTTGGGGTTTTTTTGAGGACTGGAGTTGGCCATGCCAGGGTCAGAGGGATAAGCCGGGTCTTGGGTTATAATGCGGACAGCTGCTTGTGCCCTGGGCACAAAGAGGAGGATAGCTGTCAGCATGTTGGGGTATAAAGGGGGGCAGCCACTGTGTTGCCAGAGCAAAGAGGCAGCAGCCCATAGTGGGGGGAGCTGGGAGTGATGAAAGGAGACTGTGAAACGCGTCAGAGTGTGGAAGTACACCACAGTTTGTGTCCACTTTGCTTTTCACATGTATGCCGCTATTTACACATGACACGGTTACGTGTCAGACCGCACCCCTGAGCTGGCTGCATGCGCATGGTTGCCATTTGTCCCCGTTGTCTTGCCGATGACATGGTCACTGCCGTGTTTGACATGCACGTGTCCCCGTCATGTCCGAATCCTTGGGAAGGTGTCCCATATTGGGCTTATCCCCCCCCTCCCCGTCTCTGCTGTGTGTAAAGAATAGAAGTGCAGGCTCATGGGCGCCGGCTACGGTGTCTCTCCTGGCAAGTCCTTTCCTTGTAGGAACCCACCGGGCCGGAGATAAGCACATTCCAGCCACGTGCACGAGGAAGGAATACCATGTAAAGCAGTGCCCGATCATCGGATAACGCTGGGCCCTTTATAGAACCTCCCCTCCTTAACCCCATCACTACTCGAGGGGTCAGCCACGCGTTGCCCTGCAATGAGTTGCGGTCTCTTTTGGGAGTGGAGGGGTCAACCTCTTAATCTGGCCTTTTAAAAGATTGAGGTCCTGCTTTGAATCCCAGTGTCTGCTCCGTGTCCCCTTGGGCTGCACACATGGTGTCCCTGTGCCGTATGGGGCATCTATAATTAGATTGTAAGCTGTGCAGGGAATGGCTCATTGTGCCATGATATATATATATATATATATATAACACCAGGCGGGTCACAAAGCCCTTCTGCGTAAAGGAGATTCCGATCAAGCCAAAGAAGCATGACCTGCCCGCCATACATCACCGGGAGATGATCGTGTCCCTCTGTATAAGGAAGCATGAGATCAGGACCTTCTCTTCATATAATACCAGGGGATTGGTGACGTCCCTCTATATGAAGCAACCTCAGATCAGGACGTTCTCTCCTTGTAACGGTGGTGAGGGGGATGGGGAAAGGGGGGGGGGCTGATGCTTAAAGCCGTTCCCATCCTGCCCCTGCAGGATTATTTAGGATGTGGGAGGGTGTTTCTGGTGGGAAGTGAGCAGGTGTGGAGCACAGCTGCCGTGTCCAGGAATGTGCAGTATTTTACCTCCTTGTGTAACGTTGGTTCCTGAGCTGAGCGGTGGGAGGAGTTAGATATCTTCTAGATCCGGCCTTCGGTGTGATGTCCCCACCTGCTTCAGGTCTTGTTCATCCTATCGGGTGCCCTCCCTGTGGCGAAAATGGGGGTAATCAGTGCATTAATAAAGGCAGTGGGCTCAGCTGGTTACCCCTATTTCGCGTTGGGGATGAAGGGGTTAATTCTATATGCATGGCTGTCCCCATTTTGCAGGCTAATCTCTACCTGCAGTGAAGTGCCTTTCTGTTACTGTTTTAAAATGTACCGGCAGGATGCTATTTTTTTGTCTGCCTGCCTTTGTGAAGCAGTAGGAACAAATGTTATGCATACAGGAGCCCCCTGTTGGGATGAAAGACCCCAGATTCGTAAAGTGTCACTTAATCAGGATGTTTCTGAGTAGCAGATCCTGTTACTCCTCCTGGATATTTCACACCTCGGGACCCAAACTCCAGACATTGCGTCCCCAGAAATGAGTGGGCCCTTTTTACTTAGCAGTGCTACCAAGCTGCTCACTGAGCATGCTCAGAGTTACCTGAGCTGGCTGTAGGATTTGCCCCTGTGACATGGCAGGTTCTGATAGGATCAAGATAATTCGTTGCCAATGGGATGAGGCTAATGTAAACCCCACAGGCCCTTATCCTTAAAAAGGCCTGTACCCCTCATTCCTGTGTTGTTGTTGCTGTAACCTGATTTCTTCAAGTGGATAAGACCTAAGTACAGCGGCTACGATTCCAGAACGCAAGGGGTTAAAAACATCGCAACAAGGAAACTTGCCCTGCTTCAGGATTTCGTTAGCCCTGGGGATCCAGCAAATCCCAGAGAACCAGAAAAGACTTTGCACATTCACAGAAGGATTGGACTGGCTATGTATTTGGCAATTTGCAAATGGACTACATTTTAAAGGACAATCTTCTGGTCCTTGGGCACCTTTCTGGACATTATCCTCTGTTTCTCTACCCGTGAGTGTAATTATTAAGTTTATTCTGCAGTTGTCGTGTGTTTGCCTATCAAGGGAATAAATCTCAGTTTATTTTGCTCAACCTGTTCTGCTCAATCAGGACCCACAAAATATAAATGTGTTATTAAGCGCGTCCCCGTGACAGGCGTTTAAAACTGGTGGCAGCTGGTGAGATACTGATTGAGCCTATATTGCAGTGTTCTGTAATATAGTGAGGACCTTGTAGATTGCAAGCTCCTCAGACAAGTGGCAACTTACACACACTTCCAAAGAAGCACGAGATAATTCACTGGTCTCTGGACCTATACCCCAGTGGCACCATGAGTCCACGCTCAGGAAGGTTTTGTACCTGGAACCGGGCGCAGATAGTGGAGAGATGTGTGGGGTACGGGTTCACGACAGACGGTCGTTCCAAGAGTCAGCTAGAGGAGGATTTAGAAGAATATGAGGACAGGATGGCCCCGCCAGCAGACAGTACTCAGCCCGGAGCGAAGGATGTCAGTGACCGCCTGGAAGAGGGTGGCGTTGTGCCAGGGGGTGCAGATGGATCAGTCGCTGCGGCGGCCGGACTTGCTACCTCTGGACTCATTGCACTCCTCACTGTCTGGGGAGAAGGGCTTAGCTATGAACAGCGACTCGAGCTCCTGTCGACAGCGCTTGGAAGGCCCCCTCACTCCCACCTTGTCAGCGGGGAACAGGACGTTCCCAGAGTAACTGCTGTGGAAGCCGCAGAGCCAGCAAATGAAGATGTAACCAGCAGAGCCTTGGTGAGCCACGCAGCAGTCCCCAGAGAGGCAGCCATTCCGGCTAGGGGGGACCAGTCTGCACCTCAGCGGACTCCCAAACATACAGTGGGCAGTGACACGTCCTATACTGGGGAGTTCAAGCTTGAGAGACGGTGCTATCATTGCCACAAGGTGGGCCACATCCGGCCACATTGCCCGGACCGTGAGCGGTCTGGGGGACCCCATCAGGGGCAACGTTCACAAGCTGCAGGGCCAGTAACCCAGCTTGGGCTGGCCCACACAGAGGAACAGAGCACAGCCAGGGATCCACAACCAAGAGGGATGTCCCAGGCAGATGCTGCTTTTGTCACCTCAGAGCCAGCAGCAGTGAACAAAGGATGTCCAAGTGCATCAGTCGAGATGCAGCCTGCTGATGTCCTGAGCAGGCACCCACGGAGGGTTACCTTTGGTGACCGGCAAGCAGGGAGCTTGCCAGATTTGGGTGCTGCTGTTATTCTGGGGCAGCCAGAAGATTTGCTCCCGGGCACCGGGATGCAAAGAACCATGCCTGATGGAGGGCTGCGGTCCTTACAGGGTGCCCAGATCATTTTGGATGGGGGTGCCAATCATGGCATGAGGGAGGTGGGGGTTTTGTCCAGGGAAACTGCTGAGGTGCGCCTTAGCAATAACCCGGAGCCTGTGATCTGTGTGGTTGCTGGGGAATTGCCTGCTGTTGCGGCGATTCCTAAGAGCCTGTCATCAGGAATCACAGCAGAATCAACCTCTGTCCCCCTGCATTTGGGACCAACGGTTCCAGTGGCCTCTGCGGAGACCAGACAGGTAAGCCAGACTACTGAGTCGCGACCAGTGACTGACTTACTGTTCCCTTTACCTGTTCCTGTTACCCCTGACTTAGAGACTAAGGGTGGGGGGTTAGAATTAGGGACAGCAGATAGGGATGCGGTGAAAGCTGACCCCAGCTTAGAAGGTATGGGACTGCGGGCGTCCGAGTCCTGGGAAAGCGGGGGGTCAGACCACAGGCTGTGGCACCGCGGGCTCTGGGGTAGGGAGCCAGGTTCTACCGGGTTAGCCAGGGGCTGGACAGGTAGAAGACTGTTAGTGGGACCCCGGGAGGGTCGGCAGCAAGTGTTGCAGGTAGCCTTCCCCAGTACACTAGTGGGGCATCAGGGGGTCACTCACATGAGAACCCAGCTGTTGCAGCCTTACCTCTGGCCGGAGGCAGCAGGGGCAGTGGCAGACTTTGGCCACCCCTGGGACGCCTGCCAGCCAGAGGGTAAAGCGGGTGATTATGTGCAGATGCTCCTGAACCTGTTACCAGGAATGGGGAACATGTTTCAGGAAGTAGCTCAGGCAGTGCCAGGCCTCTTAGGTAGGATATGGTTTCCTAGGGGGGTCCTAGTTGAGCTAGGGGCCCTGGGAGGTAGGCAGGCAGGGGCAGAAGCCGGGGCTAGGGTAGAGCAGCCTAGGGTCCTGTTCTCAGACAAGCTGGGCAGGGCACATAGTACAGATCAGCCTGTGCTCCCAGGTGATCTGCATCCTCTGCATAAGAATATCTATGGAGTATCAGCAGAGGTGGCAGACAGTGTAGAGAGGAAGGCAAAGGGGGAGTCAGTCTTCAGCCTTCAGAATGGCCTCTGTGAGTTTTTCAGGGTGCCATTCAGGATGAGGAATGCTCTGGCTACCTCCCACCGCCTGGTCAGGAGGGCACTAGAGAGAGTGCAGAGGTATGTGGGGACATACAGGGAGAGGATAGTTGGCTTCAGGCAGATCTGTGGTTTGTCTCCAGGACAGGTAGCAGCAGTGCTAGCCAGGGTTAGGGAGACAGGGAGGACCAAAGTCTATCACATCAATATGCTCAAGGAGGACATAGCTCTGCCAGATCTCCTAGGGGAGGCTAGGCAGGGAGGTACCATAGAGCAGGTTGAGATAGGGTCTCAGCTGAGTGTCAGGCAGAGAGCAGATGCCAGGGCTATGCTAGAGCAGTATAGGGCTCTGTTCACGGACAAGCCAGGGAGGACACACATCACTGAGCACCCAGTGCTTACAGGGGATCTGAGACCTCTGCATAAGCACGCTTATAGAGTGTCAGCAGAGGTGAAGGGCAGTATAGAGAGGGAGATGGAGGAGATGCTGGCCCTAGGGGTAATTGTACCATCCCAGAGCCCGTGGGCTTGTCCGGTAGTCCTAGTGCCTAAGAAGGATGGGACCACCCGGTTCTGTGTGGACTACCGGCAGCTCAATGCGGGCATGGTCTCAGATGCCTACCCCATGCCCCGCATGGATGAGTTGCTGGATGAACTCGCGGGGGCAAGGTATCTGACCACCAGGGATCACAGTAAAGGGTACTGGCTGATCCCTTTGACCCAGGAGGCTAGGGAGAAGTCGGCTTTCATCACCCCAAGTGGCCTCTATGAGTTCTTAGTGATGCCATTTGGGATGAGGAATGCACCGGCTACCTTCCAACGCCTGGTCAATCGTTTGCTAGAGGGCATGCAAGGGTTTGCAAGGGCTTATCTGGATGATATTGCTGTGTTCAGTAACTCCTGGGAATCACACGTACTTCATGTAGCTGCGGTGCTAGCCAGGAATAGGGAGGCAGGTCTCACCTTAAAACCCACCAAGTGCTTAGTAGGGATGGCTGAAGTCTTATACCTAGGGCATAGTGTGGGTGGAGGGCTCCTCAAGCCAGAACCAGTTAGGGTAGAGGCAGTAGTGCAGTGGCCCACTCCCAAAACCAAGAAGCAGGGCATGGCGTTTCTAGGCACTGCAGGCTACTATAGGAAGTCTGTTCCCCAGTATAGTGCCATTGCCAAACCCCTGACTGACTTGACCCAGAAGCGACAGTCTGTGCTGGTAGTCTGGTCTCCTGCCTGTGAAGATGCATTTCAGGCTTTGAAGACTGCCCTAGCCGGCGCTCCTATACTGGCCGCTCCAGATTATTCCAAAAAGTTTCTGGAGCAGACTGATGCCTCAGACTTTGGCATTGGTGCTGTGCTCAGCCAGGTGGGGGAGGAGGTCAGGGAACCTCCAATTATGTTTCTGGGCCGCAAGCGGCTGCCCAGAGAAGGAGCATATGCCACCATTGAGAAGGAGTGTCTGGCCATAGTATGGGCGCTAAAAAAGCTACAGCCCTCTCGGTATGGCAGACACTTCACTGTTATCACTGACCATAACCCCCTAAGTTGGTTGCAGAGGGTGTCGGGAGAGAATGCCAAGCTCTTGCGCTGGAGCCTGGCCTTGCAAGAATGTGACTTCACCATTCAGCACAAGAAAGGCAGTGAGCATGGGAACGCTGATGGCCTCTCCCGGCAGGACAATCCCCAAGACCTAATGACTTCAAAAACCCTCAGGTCAGCCCAACCACCAGAGGAGGTGGCCAGGGCAAACCTGGGGCTTTGAGTGGGGGAGATGTGGCGAAAATGGGGGTAATCAGTGCATTAATAAAGGCAGTGGGCTCAGCTGGTTACCCCTATTTCGCGTTGGGGATGAAGGGGTTAATTCTATATGCATGGCTGTCCCCATTTTGCAGGCTAATCTCTACCTGCAGTGAAGTGCCTTTCTGTTACTGTTTTAAAATGTACCGGCAGGATGCTATTTTTTTGTCTGCCTGCCTTTGTGAAGCAGTAGGAACAAATGTTATGCATACAGGAGCCCCCTGTTGGGATGAAAGACCCCAGATTCGTAAAGTGTCACTTAATCAGGATGTTTCTGAGTAGCAGATCCTGTTACTCCTCCTGGATATTTCACACCTCGGGACCCAAACTCCAGACATTGCGTCCCCAGAAATGAGTGGGCCCTTTTTACTTAGCAGTGCTACCAAGCTGC
Source organism: Ascaphus truei (assembly GCF_040206685.1). Taxonomy (NCBI): domain Eukaryota; kingdom Metazoa; phylum Chordata; class Amphibia; order Anura; family Ascaphidae; genus Ascaphus; species Ascaphus truei. Next base: position 5,142,811 of record NC_134484.1, read on the forward strand.
TCACTGAGCATGCTCAGAGTTACCTGAGCTGGCTGTAGGATTTGCCCCTGTGACATGGCAGGTTCTGATAGGATCAAGATAATTCGTTGCCAATGGGATGAGGCTAATGTAAACCCCACAGGCCCTTATCCTTAAAAAGGCCTGTACCCCTCATTCCTGTGTTGTTGTTGCTGTAACCTGATTTCTTCAAGTGGATAAGACCTAAGTACAGCGGCTACGATTCCAGAACGCAAGGGGTTAAAAACATCGCAACAAGGAAACTTGCCCTGCTTCAGGATTTCGTTAGCCCTGGGGATCCAGCAAATCCCAGAGAACCAGAAAAGACTTTGCACATTCACAGAAGGATTGGACTGGCTATGTATTTGGCAATTTGCAAATGGACTACATTTTAAAGGACAATCTTCTGGTCCTTGGGCACCTTTCTGGACATTATCCTCTGTTTCTCTACCCGTGAGTGTAATTATTAAGTTTATTCTGCAGTTGTCGTGTGTTTGCCTATCAAGGGAATAAATCTCAGTTTATTTTGCTCAACCTGTTCTGCTCAATCAGGACCCACAAAATATAAATGTGTTATTAAGCGCGTCCCCGTGACACTCCCCTCTCATTAACTCCTTGTAACCACCCTACAGATTGTCAATCCACCATTCCCTGCTATAGAACAATGTATCCCCCCCTTGCTCGTTCTGAAAATAACCCCCTCCGTGCCGGAAGGACCAACAATGAATTGTGATGCCTTGTAGAACTGAAGGGGTTAAGGATGGTTGTAAAAGTCCTTACTGCTGGCAGTAGGGCGGCTTTCTAATAGTGCCCATGTCACTGAAGATTACATAGTTACATCCTTTCAAGGTTACATTGTTACACAGTTACATGGTTGAGAAGTTACATGGTTGAGTAGTTACATGGTTGAGTAGTTACATGGTTGAGAAGTTACATGGTTGAGTAGTTACATGGTTGAGTAGTTACATGGTTAAGCAGTTACATGGTTAAGCAGTTACATAGCAGATGAGGTTGAAAAAAGACACATGTCCATCAAGTTCAACCTATGCTTTATTTAGACAACAGATACTTATACTGTATTTGTTACAGCACAGCATATGATTTTTGGCACTGAAGGGGTTAAATCCCTTTGTATAGAGAGGCCTCATGACCACCTTGGTGACACCCGCTTACAGTATTCAGCCACAAATGATGGAGGAGAAATGATCAATAATATCCCTCAATTACAGATGGGTAACTTAGGTACAGGGAGATACTGTGACACTCCCTGGCTGAGGCTGGAATCGAACTCACAAGGTTGAGTATTCAAGACACGCCTCAAAACCACGTTTCTATATCTCCCACCTAGTTTGCTGTTATAGCTGGTCTTCATTCATTGTTGACCGCACTGTACGAGCCATCTCGTGGCCCATATTTCCTTGATAGTAGGTTGATGTTGACCTAAAACTGAGGCACCTCCTGACTTCGTGTATGGACTAGAGCGGTGAATTATTTGAATATTGGGTCACCTGCCCTCTCCCGCCATCAAATTAGCTGAGGAACATGGGGACTGACAGCAGGTAAAGGAGCATGTGGATCAGTATGGACTGGAATAAACACTTAGACCCTGTTTGATCCCTGGCTTTGTCCCACAACTAGGGATCTCTTAACTATTTTACATATCCCCTCCATTTCTACTTCTTTGAGGACACACTTCCTCCCACGTCCCTTGAGTCTTCTGTAATTTCCTTTGCTTTGAGAAATTCCGTCCTGTATCTTCAATGTTCTCCTCTTCGATCTTCTTGTTCCTCTCGGGGTTTAGTGTCCTTTTGGACATTAGTGTTACCAGCCTCATGCATGTGATGTTGGAGGATCTGCTATCTCAACAGTAGGACATTAGCTCCTTCAGTCAGAGCGAAGGCTCTCTGCTTAGTCCTCCCGATTACCAATTGTATTTCCTGTTCTGCACTGCAGAAGACAATATCGCGGTCCGTTCTAGAGCTCTGGGCAAAGTGGAACAGCACAGGCAGTGAAATAATATCTCAAGGCATTTGCTAATATTTTGATAGGGCTCTCCCATAGGCCTGTAAAATGTTTCTTGCAGGAAGGCAGGTCTAGGTGTGTACTTACACGCTTTGAAATAATTTTATCGAAACGTCATTATTTGCTCGATAATCCCCGAATATATATCACTTGTATCCCTGACACTTGACAGCCGGGCATTATAATGGCCTCACAGTGGACCTCTCTCTGGGTCCCTAGGTGTTAACCCAAATCTGATCTTCGTTTACAGACTCCTTCTGGAGACTCTGCAACTGGAACCAAGTGGGACGCCCCTTCCTCCCCCAGCGCACAGCAGGTGAGATTTACGCCGACACGTTCAAGCTCATATCGGGGAGATATGGGAGGTGGAATGAATGAGCTCTCCATTGGCTTGCATTGGGATTAGAGAGCATTTATCGGGGTAATGTAGAAAAGGAAAGCATGTTTCAATTGAGCCGATCTGGTTAAAAGGGAGAGTGACCAGTGTACCCAGGTATTGTGGGGTTTCTGGTCAGCTAGAAGCTGATACAACTGGACATAATTCTTTATTTTAGTACATCTGCTGCATACATAGTGATGGACTAACCAAAAACCCCAATGTATGCCACTCTTACATTCAGTCATTCCCAGCGCTAGGACTTGCACTTATCACCCATTCAGAAACTGTGCCCTTTGGACTTCTTGTGGGTCCAGCACAGACGGAAAGAAAGGCCAGTCCTTGACTTCAGAGCTAGGTCCTAGTTGCCTGTTGGGACAGCCCCTCCACATCATCCTACAAATCAGATAGCTTCTCTGCTCTGCCTTTTATCTGTGTCTTTATGTATTGCTCTCTTCCCCCACAACCGTAATCTATCCTTCCATTCTATTGATACCTTTCTCATCTATCTTCTCACTCATCTTCTCCATGTTGTCCCTCTCTCTCTCCCTTGTCTCTCTCCATTGTCTCTCCATATATCTCTCCACTTCCCTCTGCCTCCTCTTCCATCACTATTCCGTAACCCTGTTTGATGTGTTAGCAGCAGGCTATCCCTCCCAGGTCCTGTTGCCAGTCTGGCAGGGAGACTCGCTTTGTAAGTGGACCTTTGTTTGCAGAGTGCTGCTTCTGCCTTGGCTTATTGCTTGTCCCCACTGGAGCCTATAAGAAGCTGAAGGGCTGTATCGCTGTGGAATGGATCATGTACTTGTGGGAAAGCCACAACTGAGAAGCTTGATGGCGTGTTCCGCATGCATCCTGACAATGCTACTTGTTCATGAATGGGGTAGAAAGAAGAGCGGCTCTACAATGGTCTTGTCAATAAACGGTGGGTTTATTGAGCAGAGATTGACATTCCGGTTCCACCTGCGAACCTTTCTCATGCGGACCGAAACGTCGATCACTGCCCAATAAACCCACCTGTTATTGACAAGACAATTGCAGAGCCACTCTTGTTTCTACTTTGTACCTTGGACTTTAATAACGGTGTTCCTACCGAGCACCCATGACAGTAGGCTGTTATTCGTGAGTGCACCTTCCCTTTGGATCATGAGTGGAGTAGGACAGGTCATACACAAGGTTTTGGAGGAAGAAGTAAAGTTGGCACCTGCTTGGGGCCAATAGCCCATATTTCTGGTTGGGAGGAAGATGCGTTTCTGCCATTTAGTTTTTGATGTTTTAGGCCTATATTGTGTTTGGGAGGATAAGCTACAGTGTCTTCTGTTGGGATCAAAGGCCCCCACATTGGCTTTGTGAAAGGGTGCATCTTTCGGCTGTTTAAAGCCAACAATGGTGTATGTAAGAAGTGGTGCAGATGCCACCAGGTTGGGGTCAAAAGGCCACACATCAGGTTTGGCTGGAAAAGGTTTGGGGTCCACAAGTTACAGATTCAGTAGTAGACCAGTTTGGGTTCACTAAACCATTTTCTTGCACGTAGTTTAGGTGGCAACGTCTTTAGGGTCAGTAACCTAAACTCTGGGGATGGAGTATAGCTGATACCAGTAAGAAATCAATATGCTGTGGAAATTGGTAACATTACAAATTGGTTGTTGGCAACAGCCCAAAAACAATGGTTTGACGTAGTGGATGTTTCTCCACTGTAGTTCATTTCATGGCATCGGACACCCGGCACCTGTTTGGTGTTCCGAGTCACTTCCCTGGTCAGTAGGTTTCTCATGTCCTTGGAGAATGAGGTACATGGCATTTCTAATCTCTGGAGAGGCAGCTGGAAAGTTCTCAGCAGATAAATAAGTGTCCTTGGGTGATACCGGCTCTGAGCTAATTAATACCGGCTCGGTGTACAGATCTGTGTGGTTACAGCCTTGGATGGTTGAGCAATGGCAAATGCTGCTATGAGCATATGCAGTTAGCATGGATGTTATAGTTGGATAGCATGGATTACACATGTATGTGTATCTTGGATAAACGTGTCCATGTATGTTGGATCCATGCTGTCCATGGGTTTGACATCCAACGATATATCCATATGTTACATTCATACTACGTGTATATATCAATGCATGTTGGATATTATTCATGGATGCATCACGGTATGTATCCATGATATTGTCCATACTTTGGATATGTTGCATCCATGTATGGTCAAGCCATAACATTTGGATTTTATTTACATAACCGTATATGTTCAGTCCATATATGTGGCTGCAGTAATATGTTTGTAAGATGTATGCCCTCAGAGCATTAAAATCCATGTATGTTAAATTATATGTTTGTGATATTCACATATTGGGTTCATAAATACTGCATGTATGTTAATGCCATTTACATGTATATGTATCTACTATATGTTTTGAAAAGTTGTGTGTCTGCTCGCTATTCATTTGGACCGATCTTAAGATATCGTAAGCACATTTTGCATGATCGTTCTTGAGATCAGGGAGCAGGTTTTTGTCTGTCTGGATACAATTGGACGCCATTTTGAATCAAGGTGGCGGATTGAACGTTTCAAAACGTCACTGATTTTAACCAATTGGGGAAGGATTGTAAGTAGCGGGGCTGGATTTGGGACATAGGTAACGTTATTTTGGATGCTCCAGAGTGGGAACTGGAAAAATGTGCGTGTTTTTGCGCCTGATTGAAAAACCAAAAGTATAATTTGCCCAACAGCATTAGAATCAAAATGCAGGGGGGGGAAATCATTAAGAAACGGAATAAAAATGAAATGATTGATTTTATAAACCTCAGTATTTTTGGGTTTCTTAGAATTCCCGAGCAGCGCCAGCTCCTCTCCGCTGGTGTTAAATAAATGTGTGATTGGTCTGGTCTATCCTTGTATGTGTCACCCTGTGAATGTGTAATATCGGTGTCCCTGCCGTGCAGAATAACTCTCCTCTCGTTTTCAGGCATCGATAAACTTTCTGTCCCAGAATGACAGCAGAGGGGTAAGTAGCTGGCGCCCGGCTCGGCGTGTGTGTGTGTGTGTGTGTGTGTGTGTGTGTGTGTGTGTGTGACACAAACGTCTTGCTGATGCTTCATGAAACCAAAAGGGTTGGGGGAGGGTAATAGAAGTGATACCTGAGACTTGCATGCTGCACTATTTATTACTGGCTTTAAATGTAAAATGTAGCATTTGAGTGGGGGGGAGAGGGGGAGTGGGGGCTTTTCATAAAGGTTACATGACTTGCACAAGGTCACTGCGAGATGACATCGGAATTTGGACTGAGGTCACGTGCTGCAGCGGCCGTACCCATTCCACCACTTCTTAACATACGTGACATTCTACTGTCCGACTAGATGCCCCGCTGCTCCAGCCACGGGTGACGTGTGGTCATACACTGTACTCATCAAGGGTGTCACTGTGTTAACGCGCTGGTTTGCATGCATTCACACCCTACTATACTCCCTTCTGTGTGCTCAAGCTCCTGTCTCTTTCCTTTGTCTCTCTCCTCCTCTCCTTCCCCTCTCTCCTGTTCTCCTTCCCCTCTCTCCTGTTCTCCTTCCCCTGGTCTCTCTCCCTCCCCTCACCCCCTCACCGTCCTCACCCCCCATCCTCCCCTCCTCCCCCTCTTCACCCCAGACAAAGCCAGGAGTTATCCAGTCTCTGCCTCTGGTGTATCAGACAGACGTCTCTCCAGAAAGTAAGGGTCGGAATAGCCCGAACCCCTTCCAGCCCGGCCCCAGGGCCCCCCACAGCTCTGTAAGTGGTTCCTACTTGTACTGGAGTTAATAGCCGCAGTCATCGAAGACACCAATATTAGTGCAACACTGTGATCAGCCGCACAATTGTAGAGCAGCAGTGTGACAGAGACATGTACAGTCAGACAGCACTGTGACATCACAGACCTGTACCAGCTAGAACAGCACAGTGACATCACAGACCTGTACCAGTCAGGGCAGCTCAGTGACATCAGAGACCTGTACCAGTCAGAGCAGCACTGTGACATCACAGACCTGTACCAGTCAGAGCAGCACTGTGACATCACAGACCTGTACCAGTCAGAGCAGCACTGTGACATCAGAGACCTGTATCAGTCAGAGCAGCACTGTGACATCACAGACCTGTACCAGTCAGAGCAGCACTGTGACATCAGAGACCTGTATCAGTCTGAGCAGCACTGTGACATCAGAGACCTGAATCAGTCAGAGCAGCACTGTGACATCACAGACCTGTACCAGTCAGAGCAGCACTGTGACATCAGAGACCTGTACCAGTCAGAGCAGCACTGTGACATCACAGACCTGTTCCAGTCAGAGCAGCACTGTGACATCACAGTGATATGTACCAGTCAGAGCAGCACTGTGACATCACAGTGATATGTACCAGTCAGAGCAGCACTGTGACATCACAGTGATATGTACCAGTCAGAGCAGCACTGTGACATCACAGTGATATGTACCAGTCAGAGCAGCACTGTGACATCACAGTGATATGTACCAGTCAGAGCAGCACTGTGACATCACAGAGACGGCAGCTGCTTCCCCTCCTCTCCCCCTTTCTCATCCTCGGTGCCTCTGGTAACTGAAGAAGTTGTGTATCTCTCTGCCTTTTATCCCGGCCATGTTCTGCTGGTTTTATTTTTAACACCTTAACCTCTTTATTGCTGGGAGTATACTGTGTGTGTATACTATACATTATATATTATATATTTATATATATATATATATATAGTATATATAATGTGTGTGTGTGTTTGCATAATGTATGTAATATACATACACACGACACGGCATTACAGGCCTCTGGCAGTGACTCTCTCTCTCTCTCCCTCTCTCTCCCTCTCTCCCCCACACGCCCATTCTCCCCTCAGGCCTCCTCCCCCATCCCTGGTGATGGTCTCCCCGTCAGACAGGCGTATAAAACGTACGCAGCGGTCCCTGCCCCGCGGTCCGGCCCCGAGCAGCAGGTACCTCCCCCCCCGGCGCTTCTCTCTGCAGGAACACACTAAGGGCTATATAACAGGACCCAAATATTAACACTAAGAATGGAGAGGGGGGCGTCAGTGACTCCATCCCGGGGTCCGGCTGCACGCCCAACAGGAGAGGGGGGCGTCAGTGACTCCATCCCGGGGTCCGGCCGCACGCCCAACAGGAGAGGGGGGCGTCAGTGACTCCATCCCGGGGTCCGGCTGCACGCCCAACAGGAGAGGGGGGCGTCAGTGACTCCGTCCCGGGGTCCGGCCGCACGCCCAACAGGAGAGGGGGGCGTCAGTGACTCCGTCCCGGGGTCCGGCCGCACGCCCAACAGGAGAGGGGGGCGTCAGTGACTCCGTCCCGGGGTCCGGCTGCACGCCCAACAGTAGAGGGGGGCGTCAGTGACTCCGTCCCGGGGTCCGGCTGCACGCCCAACAGGAGAGGGGGCGTCAGTGACTCCATCCCGGGGTCCGGCCGCACGCCCAACAGGAGAGGGGGGCGTCAGTGACTCCATCCCGGCGTCCGGCTGCACGCCCAACAGGAGAGGGGGGCGTCAGTGACTCCGTCCCGGGGTCCGGCTCCACGCCCAACAGGAGAGGGGGGCGTCAGTGACTCCGTCTCGGGGTCCGGCTGCACGCCCAACAGGAGAGGGGGGCGTCAGTGACTCCGTCCCGGGGTCCGGCCGCACGCCCAACAGGAGAGGGGGGCGTCAATGACTCCATCCCGGGGTCCGGCAGCACGCCCAACAGGAGAGGGGGGCGTCAGTGACTCCATCCCGGGGTCCGGCCGCACGCCCAACAGGAGAGGGGGGCGTCAGTGACTCCATCCCGGGGTCCGGCCGCACGCCCAACAGGAGAGGGGGCGTCAGTGACTCCATCCCGGGGTCCGGCTGCACGCCCAACAGGAGAGGGGGGCGTCAGTGACTCCATCCCCGGGTCCGGCCGCACGCCCAACAGGAGAGGGGGGCGTCAGTGACTCTATCCCGGATTCCGCCTGCACGCCCAACAGGAGAGGGGGGCGTCAGTGACTCCATCCCGGGGTCCGGCCGCACGCCCAACAGGAGAGGGGGGCGTCAGTGACTCCATCCCGGGGTCCGGCCGCACGCCCAACAGGAGAGGGGGGCGTCAGTGACTCCAAGGGGTGGGCACGTGCTCACCAAAGGCGTGAAGACCCCATGTGTTAGTGCCGGGGCGGCCGACTCCAGTCCTCAAGGGCCACCAACAGGTCAGGTTTTCAGGATATCCCTGCTTCAGCACAGGTGGTGCAGTCATTGAGCCACTTATTGAGCCACTTGTGCTGAAGCAGGGATATCCTTGAAAGCTGACGTCCTTGGGGACTGCAGTTGGCCAGCGCTTGGGTGAAGGGTCACAGATGCAAACCTTTTGTAAGAGAGAAAAACGCTGCGTTGTCTAAAAAAAAATAAGTATTTCCCGTTTTATTCAAACATCTGTCCTTACAAACGGACATTATACACGTGGAATCGCGCGGCGGCAAAAGCGCTGTTTCCTGGGAGGAAGGTGGCGGCCATTATTTTAATAACACCAAGCGCAGAAACGGAAATGTCGCCTTACAAAGCATAAAAAAAGGAGGGTGATTGGATGGTCTTAATAAAACCCTGGCTCGCCACGTGACCGGTATAACTGGCACGCTCTGGGCACTCGCGTTTCGCTGTGTGACAGGTATAACTGGCACGCTCTGGGCACTCGCGTTTCGCTGTGTGACCGGTATAACTGGCACGTGCTGGGTACTCGCGTTTCGCTGCGTGACTGGTATAACTGGCACACGCTGGGCACTCAGGTTCTGCGGCTCGCTGCGTGACCGGTATAACTGGCACGTGCTGGGTACTCGCGTTTCGCTGCGTGACTGGTATAACTGGCACGCGCTGGGCACTCAGGTTCTGCGGCTCGCTGCGTGACCGGTATAACTGGCACGCGCTGGGCACTCAGGTTCTGCGGCTCGCCGCGTGACCGGTATAACTGGCACGCGCTGGGCACTCAGGTTCTGCGGCTCGCCGCGTGACCGGTATAACTGGCACGCGCTGGGCACTCAGGTTCTGCGGCTCGCCGTGTGACCGGTATAACTGGCACGCGCTGGGCACTCAGGTTCTGCGACTCGCCGCGTGACCGGTATAACTGGCACGCGCTGGGCACTCAGGTTCTGCGGCTCGCCGCGTGACCTGTATAACTGGCACGCGCTGGGCACTCAGGTTCTGCGGCTCGCCGCGTGACCGGTATAACTGGCACGCGCTGGGCACTCAGGTTCTGCGGCTCGCCGCGTGACCGGTATAACTGGCACGCGCTGGGCACTCAGGTTCTGCGGCTCGCCGCGTGACCGGTATAACTGGCACGCGCTGGGCACTCAGGTTCTGCGGCTCGCCGCGTGACCGGTATAACTGGCACGCTCTGGGCTCTCAGGTTCTGCGGCTCGCCGCGTGACCTGTATAACTGGCACGCGCTGGGCACTCAGGTTCTGCGGCTCGCCGCGTGACCGGTATAACTGGCACGCGCTGGGCACTCAGGTTCTGCGGCTCGCCGCGTGACCGGTATAACTGACACGCTCTGGGCACTCAGGTTCTGCGGCTCGCCGCGTGACCGGTATAACTGGCACGCGCTGGGCACTCAGGTTCTGCGGCTCGCCGCGTGACCGGTATAACTGCCACGCTCTGGGCACTCAGGTTCTGCGGCTCGCTGCGTGACCGGTATAACTGGCACGCGCCGGGCACTCGCGTTTCGCTGTGTGACCGGTATAACTGGCACACTCTGGGCACTCGAGTTTCGCTGTGTGACCGGTATAACTGGCACGTGCTGGGTACTCGCGTTTCGCTGCGTGACCGGTATAACTGGCACGCGCTGGGCACTCAGGTTCTGCGGCTCGCTGCGTGACCGGTATAACTGGCACGCGCTGGGCACTCAGGTTCTGCGGCTCGCTGCGTGACCGGTATAACTGGCACGCGCTGGGCACTCAGGTCCTGCGGCTCGCTGCGTGACCGGTATAACTGGCACGCGCGGGGCACTCGGGTTCTGCGGCTCGCTGCGTGACCGGTATAACTGACACGCTCTGGGCACTCGCGTTTCGCTGTGTGACCGGTATAACTGGCACGTGCTGGGTACTCGCATTTCGCTGTGTGACCGGTATAACTGGCACGCTCTGGGCACTCAGGTTCTGCGGCTCGCTGCGTGACTGGTATAACTGGCACGCGCTGGGCACTCAGGTTCTGCGGCTCGCTGTGTGACCGGTATAACTGGCACGCTCTGGGCACTCAGGTTCTGCGGCTCGCTGCGTGACCGGTATAACTGGCACGCTCTGGGCACTCAGGTTCTGCGGCTCGCCGCGTGACCGGTATAACTGGCACGCGCTGGGCACTCTGGTTCTGCGGCTCACAGCGTGACCGGTATAACTGGCACGCGCTGGGCACTCAGGTTCTGCGGCTCGCCGCGTGACCGGTATAACTGGCACGCGCTGGGCACTCAGGTTCTGCGGCTCGCCGCGTGACCGGTATAACTGCCACGCGCTGGGCACTCAGGTTCTGCGTCTCGCCGCGTGACCGGTATAACTGGCACGCGCTGGGCACTCAGGTTCTGCGTCTCGCCGCGTGACCGGTATAACTGGCACGCGCTGGGCACTCAGGTTCTGCGTCTCGCCGCGTGACCGGTATAACTGGCACGCGCTGGGCACTCAGGTTCTGCGGCTCGCCGCGTGACCGGTATAACTGGCACGCGCTGGGCACTCAGGTTCTGCGGCTCGCTGCGTGACCGGTATAACTGGCACTCGCTGGGCACTCAGGTTCTGCGGCTCGCTGCGTGACCGGTATAACTGGCACTCGCTGGGCACTCAGGTTCTGCGGCTCGCTGCGTGACTGGTATAACTGGCACACGCTGGGCACTCAGGTTCTGCGGCTCGCTGCGTGACTGGTATAACTGGCACGCGCTGGGCACTCAGGTTCTGCGGCTCGCTGCGTGACTGGTATAACTGGCACGCGCTGGGCACTCAGGTTCTGCGGCTCGCTGCGTGACCGGTATAACTGGCACGCGCTGGGCACTCAGGTTCTGCGGCTCGCTGCGTGACTGGTATAACTGGCACGCGCTGGGCACTCGCGTTTCTCTGCGAGAGTCCGGTTGGAGAATGTCGGCATTAGGAGTTAAACGATGCCAGATTATAAGCCAGTTCTCGGGGTCACGATGGCCTCCGGCACTGAAGGGGATTCCATATTGGGTCATGGATTTCACCAGCAACCAACCAAAACCAATGTTCTCACCGGATTAACACCGAGTTCTGTGCGGCAAATGGCGGCGCTGGTACCGCATGTTGCGCCATGTTTACAAAGTGATGGCATTTTAACACCTTCCTGCCCATTTCACTTCAATGGGCCATGAGGTGCCTTATGGAATAGCACCACTTAGTAAATACGCCCCACTTAAAGACGTGGCTGCTATCTCACGGGGCCGCGTCTGCCCTTTATGGATCGGCCCCCGCCGATGTATATTGTATTGCGTTGTTACTGAAGGAATCGGGGGGGCTCTGTCCTCTTGGTTTGAAGAGCGGAGCGTTGTGTTTGTAGTGATGGGGGGGAGGGGGGATACTAAGGGTCCTCGGGATCCCTCCGTCCCGCCCACTTACCTCTTCTTCTGTCTCCAGCAGGATCCCGCCGTCCCGCGGACCCCCGAATGCACCGGCACTCCCACCGAGGTGAGTCTGGGATCCACGGGACGGGGGAGGGGGGAGGAGGGGGTGAGTCTATCATCACCCATCAGAGAAACGTAATGACTAGTGGTCAAGCTGGAGGGGGTGGGGAGGAGGGGGGGCGCGCGCGTGTGCGTTATCGGGGGATATGCGAGTACATTCTCCTTAACTGAAAGAGTTGTACGTGCATGGAACAGCCTTTCAGCGGAACTGGCGGGGACATGTCAGACTACGGGATGGGCACAAAGGTACACCCACTGGTTAGTAGGTGCTGGAAAATCGTCTTGGGTGTAATAGTCTATTGCAGGAGTAGCCAACTCCAGTCCTCAAGGGCCACTAACAGGTAAGGATATCGCCCCCCCCTGGAAAGCTGTTTCCGACCCCAGCGTTCTTCCCCTCCCCCAGTTCCCGCCCGACAGTCCCGAGCAGCGCTCATTCCGTGAGAGGCAGAAGTACTTTGAGATGGACATGAAGCAGCAGCAGGCGGAGCGCCCCCCCAAACGCGTGTCCCTGGTGGGGAGGACGACCTGAGGAAGATGAAGGAGGAGGAGGAGGGGATGGAGGCGCTCCTTTCCGCTCATTTACACCCTGTCTTCTCCCTTCCTCCCAAACTCTCCTTCTCTCCTCCAACTCTCCATCCCAAACTCTCCTTCTCTCCTTCCCAAACTCTCCCTCCCCACAAAACAACCCCCCACCAACACAACCCCCCCACCCAAACACACCCCCAAAACCCAACCACCCCCCAAACCCCACCCACCCCACCCCAACACCCACCCCCAAACACCCCACCCCAAACACACAACCCCCACACAAACACCACCCCCCCCAAAACAACCAACCCCCAAACACCACAACCCCCCAACCAACACAACCCCCCCACACCACCCCCCACCCAACACACACCCCCCAACACACCCCCACACCAACACCCAACCCCCCCACCAAACCCCTCCACCCAAACCCACCCCCCAACAACCAACCACCCCCAACACACCTCCCCAACCCACACCAACCCCCAACACCCCCCTCCCAAACACCACCCCCCAACCCAACACACAACCCACACACCACCCCCCAACAAACCAACCCCAACCACCCACCACACAACACACAAACCCCCCCCCAAACACCCCCCACCCAACACCAACCCCCTCACACCACCTCCCAAACTCACACCAACCCCCACACACCCCACCCCACACACACCCCCCCCACCAACACCACCCCCCAACACACCAACCCAAACCCCACCAACACCCAACCCCCCAAACAACCCAACCCCCACACCAAACACCAACCCCACACAACACCATCCCCCCCAACACACACCAACACCAACACACCTCCCCCCACACAACCCCCCACACCAACACCAACCCCCAAACACACACCAACCTCCCCAAACACCCAACCACCAACCCAAACACACCAACATCACCTTCCCAAACACACCCCCCCCACACCACACCAACCCCAACCCAAACTCTCAACCCAAACTCCACCCACACTCCCTCCCAAACACACTCTCACACTCCAACCCCACCCAAACTCCCATCACTCCCTTCCCAAACTCTCCCTCACCCTCCAAACCACCCCAACCCAAACCACCCAACACTCCTTCCAAAACACACTCCTTCCTAACACTCTTCTCTCCTTCCCAAACTCTCCATCCCAAACTCTCCTTCTCTCCTTCCCAAACTCTCCTTCTCTCGTTCCCAAACCTCCCATCCCAAACTCTCCTCTCCTCCCAAACTCTCCATCCCAAACTCTCCTCTCTCCTTCCCAAACTCTCCTTCTCTCCTTCCCAAACCTACATCCCAAACTCTCCTCTCTCCTTCCCAAACTCTCCTTCTCTCCTTCCAACTCTCCATCCCAAACTCTCCTTCTCTCCTTCCCAAACTCTCCATCCCAAACTCTCCTTCTCTCCTTCCCAAACTATCCTTCTCTCGTTCCCAAACTCTCCATCCCAAACTCTCCTTCTCCCTTCCCAAACTCTCCTTCTCTCGTTCCCAAACTCTCCATCCCCAAACTCTCCTTCTCTCCTTCCCAAACTCTCCTTCTCTCCTTCCCAACTCTCCATCCCAAACTCTCCTTCTCTCCTTCCCAAACTCTCCTTCTCTCCTTCCCAAACTCTCCTTCTCTCCTCCCAAACTCTCCTTCTCGCCTTCCCAAACTCTCCTTCCAAACTCTCCCTCTCTCCTTTCCAAACTCTAGTTCTCTCCTTCCCAAACTCTCCATCTCAAACTCTTCTCTCCTTTCCAAACTCTCCCTCTCTCCTTTCCAAACTCTCCCTCTCTCTCCTTCCTAAATTCTCCATCCCAAACTCTTCTTCTCTCCTTCCAAAACTCTTCTCTCCTTTCCAAACTCTTCTCTCCTTTCCAAACTCTTCTCTCCTTCCCAACTCTCCCTCTCTCCTTCCTAAACTCTCCATCCCAAACTCTTCTTCTCTCCTTCCCAAACTCTCCTTCTCTCCTTCCCAAACTCTTCTTCTCTC